>NW_010159617.1:78679-117852 GCF_000695765.1 Mesitornis unicolor
AGCTCCAAGATGCTTGATGAAATTCAGATAATCTGGGTTTAATTATGAGTTCTGTCAGAATCTTAAAAAGTTACTACCTCTACTGTATGTTCTTCCTTTCCTGTGTTGTGCATGTGACTTTTCTCAAAAAAACTTTCTGTGGAAATAACTGTAGGTTTTAGTTTAGTAATATTGTTGAAAGCTGGAAGAAAAAAAATTGCTCCGTCTCAAAATTCACAGTGCTTTGCATTTTTAAAAGAACTAAAAAATTAACAGGAGGATTGCTACCTACTTGAAGGTGACTAAGATTGTTTGTTTCTCTAAAATGTTTTTTTAAAGCTACTGAGTATTTAAATGGTAAGACGTTTCAAAATGTTACAAGTCAAAACTGTGAAAAGGTTTTTCTTTCATGACATTTTTGACATTCTTACTCATCTCATCTCATGTAGAAATAGCAAGGTGCTTCAGATTCTCCACAACTCTTTTTCCCAGCTAAAAAAATCTGCCCCACGTTATTCCTATTCAAAAAAACATCAAAGATTTCACATCTTTTGTTTATGTTTTTACTGCTGCTCAGTGCCATTGGCCACCTTCTATGGTTCACCATCCTACTGGTAGTTTACAAACAAAGAAAGTTTGTATAGCAGGGGACTTTGGCAAGTGAGAATGACCTTGGTGAGTATTCTTGCTCATTTTCTTTGTTTTCATTTAAGCATTTTCAGTAGTTTATCCAAATGTAGTGCTCAGAAAAGTAGTGGATCATCAGCTTATGCTGAAAGCTGGCAATGTTGAAAAGAGCTGCTTAAGTATCTGCATGTACCTCTGGTAGAGCACTTTAAGGCTGACCTATGAAAACTTTGTCTTCTACCCTGACCTTTTCCAAACAGATTATATTGGCACACATAAATAACAAACTATGCAGATTGTCTTGGTTTTTCTTGAATAGACTTGAATAAGTTCAGTGAGTGGTACATTGAATGTTGATTTGAAACTGAAGCCTCAGGAGGGGGAAGGTTATTTGACTGCTTCAAACCCACTGAAATGCCAGCTTCCTCAAGAAGATTAATTTGATGGAGGGAAAAAAAAATCAAGAGCCTGCTATTATAGCTTGAAGATTGAACTGAGATAGGCCTTGTCATCTGGAGCCAGACAGGTTTCCTTCACGTTTGAATTTCACTCCTTGAAAAGGCTGAATTAGTCCATCTGTTCGCATTTAATTTTTCCTCTCTGCTGGGACTTCAGTTGGTTTTCTTGTGTGTCACTCAGGCACATTTCCAAAGTGTCTACATGGCAGGTGCTTTCTCCTGAAATAGCAGAAATTACGCCTATTATCCTTAGTGAACAACAGCCTCATAGGATACTCCATAGTACAAGGAACATCTGTCCCTAGAACATGTGCGTGCTTCACCTGTGCAATGCCTTTAGTTGTGTTAGATGAATATTTTCTTACGGAATTAACTGTAAACTCTGTGCTGGGTAGTGCTGCTACCCCAATTTTTTTTTATCTACACTGAAAATATTCACACTTTGAGTAATATTTCCCTTGAATGAATAGCAACAAGGATAATCAAGTGGAGCTTGCATGCACTTTAAATTAGAAAAAAATTTAAGTGGTTTATAGAGGATTGGATGAACCGTTAAAAAGCAACAACAAAAAACACATGAAATAAACCCAAAACCCAATCAGTTTTACGAGCAATTGAGTTTTTAAATTTATACCCACTAGATTCTATAACTCACTGAGTGTTTATTTAAAATTCTCTTAATCCACTGACACATGAGAAATTCCCCTTAACATATAGTAAGACTGAGATGTCCAGCAGTTGTGGCTGTGAACTGAGGTCAACCCACCACTTCAAGTGATTGTGGCTGTTAATTTTCCAATGGCGGTTAAGTATAGCAAAGTATGGTCTCTATGAGGAGTATGAAAACCTAGTGTGATATTCATTTTGCCTAGTTTGAGCAACCTTAAAGTCCAGGAGGTAGTATAAACTGATTTACGCAGAGAGGTAAACACTCCCAGAGAATGATGCGCTCTACCGTAATGTAGGATAAAATCGCCTCTGAAAGGGCTCATCTCTCTCCTATTATTACAAAGGGTCCTTAGATGATAAGGTAGTCCTTCACGACCAGCATAATCAAACTCAGAAAAGTATTTTTCTCCTGGCACTCATAACAAGCTTTAAAGACACAGGCTGCATCTGAGTTGCTTTACTTCACTGCTCTCATGGTCATTAGAGGAAACGGAGTTTTTGTCCAGGATTTTTCCTTGTGTGTTAGATATGCACTTGGTTCCCAGCACAGTGATTATAGTAGCCAGCTAGAGGCTGGCTTTGGCCCCTGTCTCAAGATAAAGTCAACTTTTGCCCTCTTGCAAGGAAAAGGTTGAAGCTTGTCATGCATGTAGACATAAAAGTCAACATTTGAATTACCTGTAATCTCAAAAGCTTCTTTATATAGCATTTCTTATTTTTATAATATTAATTCAGAACCTTGCAAAACAAGAAACTGATAGAAACCAAAATGGCCTCTGTTGGCTTCAAGCTAAGATGTGATTAGCAGTAGTGTTTAAAAATCAATATGTAAGAACTAGCTTTGTTCCTGGAAGCAGTCACTTTCAAATTGTGGGTCGGGGGGTCACTGCATTTGGGACATGACACTGTCGGGCACTGTTGTTTTCTAGCTACTACTTGAAACTTTCTTCTGTGTACATGATGCTTTCTGCAGTGAAGGCCAAGAAAGTTCAGCAACAGCCTGTTTCCCAGTTCTTGGAAAGAGCATAGAATTGATAGCAGTAGCATACAGCACAAACAGGTTCTTTGAAACAGGCAAATATTTTACAGAACTAAAAAAAAATAAAATAATCAAAGTACCTGAATAGCCCGATACCCATTAAATTGCTTCTGATTCCAAGTATACATTACTCCCTGCTGTTTTAATGCCTCCATTCAACAACAGCATTTCATTAAGTCCTTAAAGTCACACATAGTAAAGGAGATATCTTGCAACAGATAGGTCATGGTGACACATACACTGCATAGCTTAGTAGTCTGACAGAGATACATAAGCATATCTATGTTAGGCAGACTTAAGTGTTCAAAGTTTTGTATATGTATATGTAAGCTGATGTACACTTTACTTCCATGAGAGATCAATCAGAATTTGACCTTGTGCACACATACACTATGAAAAGCAACAGACAAATGCCTCATTCTTTTAGCCTTATGGGCTGTTAAGTAAACTCTTAATTTCTTTATCTTTTAGTCTGTCTTCCTTGTGCTCTCCACTCACTACAAAATTCAGTTTAATGCTTTTTCCAGCCAGAAAGTCAGGTCAGACTGAAAGCCAGAGATGTCAGAGAAATATTCAGGCAATTGCCTAATTACTTAAATTATCCAATAACCCTAATTCCTGTCATTACTATGGCTTCATCTCTCCTTTAAAGCAGCATTCATTCTACAAAGTTTGTTTGGCCACAGCATACTGAAAACTTGCAGAGTGAGAGACCAATTATCCTTTTGACTGACTGTCTCTCTGTGCTGGTTGACTATGATGCTCTTGTTTTTATATAAGTGAATATTAATAGCTATGAAGACCATGGCTGTGTACGAGGTAGCAAGAGATCTCCAGGTCCAATGCCTCATCCCAGCTGCATGCTGGATGAACTGAGCTGCTTCTCAGACTCACCCAATTAAGCAGTGCCAGCAACTGTCTTGGCTGCTTTTCCTCAGAGCTACTTCTGGTCTGGTGCCGGTGAAACTCACAAGCCTTTTGCGGCCAGAGTTGAATTCTCAGCTCCTAACTTGGCTTCAAGGGACAGCTCCGTCATGGAGTAAGAACTACTCATTCCCTTATGTTTAGAGGTTGTAGATCTGTATCATCCAGCAGTGTGTGCTTCTGTCCCACCCCCACCAGTTGCAGTGCACCTAGTATGTCCTATTTGCAAGCAGGGACTGCTAATATTTTGATCAGTGTTAGGAATTGTACCCAGTAGCTGTCTGCCTTGCTGGGATGACTCAGTTACTTGTGTGGCAACTGCTGAACTGCTTTGCATTGTCATCTCATATACTGACAGAGGGTAAAGCAGTGCTCTTTATCTTGGTAAGAGAGCTATGAGCTCAGCAGCAGCAGGGAGCTTGGAGTGAAGGGAGGGGGTGGGAATGAGTACCTCAGTCCCAAGATAAGCTGTCTGTACTTCCAAATCACATTGCTGAGGTGTCTAGACCGAGTGTTGCAGCAGCAGTCATGCCTTCTCTTCCTTGGGCTGCTTCCAACCTGTTTTCAGCACTGGCTTTCTATTCACTTGATCCCTTTGCTCTTGAGCATTTTGCCGTATGCTACTGTCAGGATCCCTAGGTAAGCTGTAGATGACTCTGTACCCTCTGTCACCTATGTGCTTTCCATCTAGTCTCACCAGGAGCAAACAGACAGCTTCCATAAGGCAGAACTGACACATTTGACCAAAGATTCTTCTGCACTTCAGGACAAATGTGGACATTGAGAACTGTGTGTATGTATACGTTGGCTCAGAATTATTTTCTTATCAGATATGCTTCCATGGCAGAGTAACAAGGCATATATATGTTGTTCACTAGGTTAACAAAAGAAGGCTAGGTTCTCTGTTTGCTTAAATAACTGCACCGTTAACTGATCCATGGTAATTTTCATCAGCCGAGGATCTGATCACATTCTGGCTAACAATATAATACCAGTTCCTGTGACTTGGAATCACCTACCTATTCTACATCATTCTTGGTAATTAGAACAGCCCCTTGGTACAGAAACTGCTCTTATTCTGCTGCTTTTTTCTGTGCTCAGGTAGAACCTCAAAGCCCAGGCCTCACAGGGACAGTCACCCATGTTTCCAGAGCTGTGCCATTAGAAGGCTCTGGTGTGCAGTGTGCCATACAGCCTGACTGCCTTTTGGCACTGAACCAAGACCCTCCAGAACTGACAGCTGTAATAGAAGATGATGTATTACACCTATGAATTTCTGGATTACTGCACAGCAGTTTACCTATTTAAATTCTTCTATAAGACTGGGGACTGCCATGGTATTCAAACAGCTGTTTCCATCAGTTGACAATTTCAGAAGTTAATAAAGCTAACTGCAAATTTACAACTGAATAGCAGGAGGAAAAAAAGGCAGAAAATCAACTGTTAGTGTTGAACAGAAGGTAGCCCTGCTTACTGTGCCCTCAAGTGAAGTAACAGAGGTTTGGGATTTTTTCTGCATTCAGTGGGTCTGAATTTCTAAATTTATGATGGGTGCCCTAAACTGTAAATGAATTTGAACTTAACCACAGATCTCCAAAGTATGTGAAGCAGAGAAGAAATCTTTTAGGCGTAGAATGATTTTCTTTCCTTGCACAAAGCACTATTAAATAAGGTATGACAAGGAAGAAGAAAAAAAAAGTCTTAAAAATCAGAAAAGTACTCACTACCTGGGCTTTAGCTGTGTATTGCTTCCTGCTTCCATTGTCATGGACAAAATGGGTCGTTAGGTATCTTTCTGCAAATTTTTGTTCTTTCTCCTGGGAAAACTTTCATTTCTCATTGGTTTTTTCCTTACATAACACTAAACAAAGATGTTTGTACCTTACCTTCTGCATATAGTGCTCAGGAACGCTGAATTTTGTGTGCTTTTTTATATATTTTGAATAGAGCCTATTCAAATTCAAATGCAGAACTTTTTTTGTTGTAGCTTTTCACAGCCTCATTAGTTTGTTACCAGTGGCAATTCATTACGAACCTCACAAGAAAGACAACCCAAATATCCCCGTGTTGGTATACCACCAGGAGCCAGGCAAAGTAACTATGAAGAAACTAAGCTCTTTGTTGGTTACCTTTTTAAGTAGGAAATAATAAATGGAAAAGGTTATAAAGGAATTTGAAGAACATGTGCATCTTCTATTCATCCTAGTTTTATACATTAATTTTAGTTGAATCAGTGCATCCATTCTTTGGACAATGCAGGATCTTGTGGTCTACAAAAACAGCATTCACTGCAGACACAAGTTTGCTTTGTAACTTCTTTTCATGGGAAAAAGAAAGAAGATATGACCTATGCCTTTTAATGGTGTTGCTGTTTTAAAATCTAGTCCTTGAAGAAGCCTCGTCAGTATTACAGAATCATAGAATGTATTGGGTTGGAAGTGATCTTTAAAGGTCATTTAGTCCAACCTCCTGCAGTAAGCAGGGACAATGTTACTAGATCAGGTTGCTTAGAGCCCCATCAAGCCTGACCTTGAATATCTCCCTGGATGGGGCCTCCACCACCTCTCTGGGCAACCTGTGCCAGTGATCTATCACCCTCATTTTGAAGAACTTTTTCCTGATATCCAACCTAAATCTGCCTTCTTCTAGTTTAAAACCACAAGGGTTTAGAAAACAAGCATGTGTTAATCAAACAGGAGTGTGAGGTGGAAAACTAGTTTTATTTGCCAGAAGTTGTAAGCAAAATGTCCAGTTAGGACCTACTGGATCCAAAATTTGATGAGGGGTGAAGTCCTAACTGCTGTGCCAAAGTGGTTTTATCTGAGTTCAGTCATCTGACACTTTTTTTGACAGTCTAGCCCAATACTTGTAGTGTGTCCGCAGGGACATGAGAGAGGCGGTTCAAAGCAAATTTTAACCTTCCAAAGATGACATGCTCAAGGCAATTCCTTCAGTGAGTGCACAGAGATGCTCCAAATTCTCTAAGTTAGGCTCTGTAGAGAGTAATGCAGGACAAGCATCTCCCTCTCTCTCTTCTCTCTCCCTTTCTACCTCTCCTAAAGAATAGATGGAGCTTAATGAGATTAGCCTTCTTAGTCTAAAGCAAAGCATGGCAAACAGTGCCCAGTATATCGAACTGGCAATTTAGAAAAAATGTGAAATCTCCATAATTAACCATGAAAATGGTGTACCGATAATAAAGGCCTCATTGCTGCCTTCAGTCCTAATGTGAAAGGTAATTTTCAGAAGCTAATATTCTGGCTCATTTTTCAAAAAAGTCCATAAAAGCACCAATTGGTTTTGCTGGTAATCTGTCAAACTGCAACTGGACTGAAACCATTACTTTATTTCACATAAGCCATCAAATAGTTTTCTCCACATTAATTCTCAGTCACTAGTGACTGTGGTTACATCTGGATCACTGACCTGGAAAAGCTCTGAAAGTCAGTGCCGATTCCCCAGAGCCATCCCAAATCCCAGTGAGAGACAACTGCATGAGAGACCAATTAAAATAGCATCTGTGAGTTAAATGAATCTATAAAAAGAATCTATTTTCCCTGCACCAAGCAGCAATGTACATGGAAATTAGTGAAGCATTTTTTAAATAAATGCCCTATGAACAAATAAGTCTCCTGGGAGAGAAGGGTAGAAGATAAACTTTATCCTGTGGAGGCTTGAAATAATGAAAGAGCAAATGAAGTCAAATAATGTTTCACACAGGTAGGAGCCCTGTGCATAAACACGATCTCCGCTGCTACCTTCTGTGCTGCTGCAGCTGTAATGCTGTTGCTAAGTAAATGAAGAACGGGTCACAACAGTACAGATCAAAGGGAAATTTGCCATTAACTTGGCCTGTTTTACAGGTTTTGTTGACGGTTGGCAGTAGTAAAAATGGGACTAAGCAGGGTCTATGGCTGTGTCTTGATGTGGTGAAGAAATGTGGTTTGCGTGAGGCATTCAAGGCAGAAGGGGACTGCAGTCTCATAAGCAATAGGTGCTTCTATCCTCTGTGAAACCTGGGTTAATTAATAATTTGCTGACAGTCCTCAAAAATAGAGCTGATCAGGGAAGTGCTGAGGGATTCATTTTTTAAATGTCCCCTTTAGATACTTTTGATACAATTTTTGTATTTTCTTCTCCATTTTGGACTGAAACCATTTTCTAAATCTCCATATTTTTTAAGGAACAAAAATTGCTGTTTCCCACACAGCACCAGAGATCTTGTCATTACTTTCAGTCAAAAGAGTGATTAATGGTGTCACTACTGTTTGATAGTGGTCTAATACATCCAGTACTAAATCAAAATTGTATAGACAGCCTAGGATACACAGATTTTTTTCTGTTTCTTTTTCTTGTGGTAATGCCTTTTCATTGCTCCTTGGACTGAGAGGACTTCTATGCATTTCCTACTTTTCATCTAAACTCATAAATCCATTTTTTTAAAAATCATTTAGCATAATTTTAGTGCTGCCATATTTATCTTCAGTAGCCTTGGTTTTTATAAGTTTAATCAGCTGCTTGTATCCCAGAGGTAGGTCTTAAGTATTTTCTACCCAAGACTGATTGGCACAGAAAAAATAGGGCTTTGATAGGAAAACTAAGTCTGGTTATATTCCTTTTTTGTTTGTTTCTATAACATGCCTACATTTACATAATTAAGTTGTAAAATCTGACATTTTTGTAGTTCATACCAGTGATAATTACAGGGGCAACAAATGCTCAATATAGCGAAGAATAAACTTTTCATATTCTGATGCAGAACTGCAGGCATGGAAATGGGCAGTTTAGAATGATTGGGAAGACAGTTGGTGAACACAGGTGTTTCTGAAGCTCCTGCCTCTCTAGTTATTTGTCTTGCAACAGGCATTTGCCAGTAAGTCCATTTTCATGGTGCTCCTTTCGACATCTAATTTTCTTCCCTGCTTTCTTGCCATTTGCCAAAGATGCTTAACCATTGCTAGCCAAGAGAGAAACCACCCCCACAATATGGCCATATGCATTACCCACCTAGAGCTAAGGCCCAACCAGGTCTGTAGCAGATTGTCCTGCTGCTGCTTGGGACCTCCAGAGCCTGCTGGGTGACAGATTTTCTAGAAGTTTGTCAGTGAACAGATTTGCCACCCACAAAAATACAGACTGTCTCATGCGTGTCAGGTTACTAAATGTCAGATTTTTTGCTAGACAGGATAAAGGATAAATTAATGGGTTTATTTTAAAAAAAGTTACTTTTTAAATGTGGAAAAAATATTTTTAAACCAAAAACATGCACGTTTTTAATGTTATATTGCAGCTGGTCTAGAGGCTCTTTTGGTTTAAGCAACTGTCTAATTGCACTCTGCAGCTCTCCTGATTTTATTGCTAAAGACAGAATGGGAAAACTTCGAGACATGGCACAGTCAGCCTGTGCTTTTCAAGCTCTTGTTTAATTCACTCTTCTTCCCCATTGTTAGATACTTATTCTGGTAGTATTATTTGACAGACAATGTCACTGAAGCGTATAGATGTTTCTACTTACCTGGGCTATCACGTGGCCATTACTCCGCTAACGCTTATCCTTCTGGGATAATGTCATTTTATCTCTGTTTCATTGCTGCCACAGCCCAGATGCTGTGCTTTCACCAAGCTCTCTATGGTGCTTTTTAGCAAGTTCTTAACTTTAACAGAATCTGGGTCTTTTTTGTGCTTCAGAACCCAAAATCTTGGCACCTATTTACGTACTGAATGGCACTCTTGGAAAGCTTTGCTCAAGTTAAGCTTACCAAACTTCTTACAGCCTGACACTGTCATAGTGGTCTCTAGAGGTGCATGTTAGGCTCTGAAGGCTGGCAGTGGAAAGAGGGTATGCTGCTGTGTTGCTCTCATGGGTCTGGATGTGCAAACTTGCCACCTTCTGTATGATATGTTGCATCTCTCTCATGAAAAATGCAAAAACTTGATGTCTATTTGGCAGATAATGATGATGCTTCTGACACAGTTGGGCTTAAATATAGGGGGAAAATTGTAAAAGAAGCTCTTTGCTGAAGATCTGGCTTGGGTCTATATCACTACAACCCTGAGACTCCAGTGAGTTCTTGATCAGGGCCTGTATTGTTTTCCTGATTATTACATATGTGCATAATACTAGTATCAGAATTAGTATCAGCTTCTTGATTATTCTTAATTTTTGCCACAAGTTGCAGAGAACTGGAAAAGTTCCAGTGCCTTCTACCAAACAGTAACACATTTAACCAACCTCTTACTTGAACAGCTTGTATCTCTGGAGTTTATTTGCTTTTTGCAGACATACTTTCAAATCTTTCTAGTGCCAGCAGGATGACCATGAGCCAGCAATGTGCCCTTGCGGCCAAGAAGGCCAGTGGCATCCTGGGGTGTATCAGAAGGGGTGCGGTCAGTAGGTCGAGAGAGGTTCTCCTTTCCCTCTACTCTGCCCTGGTGAGACCGCATTTGGAATATTGTGTTCAGTTCTGGGCCCCTCAGGTCAAGAAGGACAGGGAACTGCTTGAAAGAGTCCAGCGCAGGGCCACAAAGATGATTGAGGGAGTGGAGCATCTCCCTTATGAGGAGCAGCTGAGGGAGCTGGGTCTCTTTAGCTTGGAGAAGAGGAGACTGAGGGGTGACCTCATTAATGTTCATAAATTTGTAAAGGGCAAGTGCCAGGAGGAAGGAGCCAGGCTCTTCTCAGTGACAGTCAATGACAGGACAAGGGGCCATGGGTGCAAGCTGGAGCATAGGAGGTTCAATTGGAACATGAGGAAAAGCTTTTTTACTGTTAGGGTGACAGAGCACTGGAACAGGCTGCCCAGAGAGGTTGTGGAGTCTCCTTCTCTGGAGACATTCAAAACCCACCTGGACGCGTTCCTGTGTGACCTAGTCTAAGTGATCCTGCTCTGGCAGGGGGTTGGACTGAATGATCTTTCGAGGTCACTTCCAACTCCTAATATTCTCTGATTCTGTGATTATTAGCAATCATTTGAGAAAGGGGAAAAAAATGAAACATTTAATTACATGTATTGATCTTATACCTTAAACTTTCCTGCTTAGATATGGGTATGTCTTGCATAAGCCTTGATGGTCAGTGAAGATTAAGCTTGAAAGGATTAACTCTGAATTCAAGCTCATGGTATTTTTTTTTCTTCTTATTTAGGGTTTATGTTATTATTCAATGGATGGACTAAAACTAGCTCTTTCAAAAAGGCTCTTAAAAGCACATGTATAGAACTATATCTACTATCCTATTTACTCAGGGGTGAAATCATATTAACATTAGTACTTCATAAGCAGAAACATATTCTGTGCATAGATGATAAGTTGTTGCCCTGAATGAAAGGTAACTTTTTTCTCCACATCTCAGAGAAAATTATATCTTGTCCATACTGACTGTTTCTTACTGATATGAAGCTTATGATCTCTGCCCACCCATCTCCCCCCATCCCCTGCCCCAATAAATAAACAGATATTTTTACAGTATTTCTGAAGGAGTTCTTCATAAAGGATTATATAGTCTGTAGAGGTTTACTACTTATCCTGCAGTACTCCTTGTTATTCCTGACATTTCCTCCACCATATAATCTGCTTCTGTAAAGGAGAGGAGAAAACAGCTTGTTTTGTGGAGAACAGTGAGCAAGCCATGGGAGGGCAGGAAGAGGAGGAACATACATTCATTTTGGTCCTCCCATTCAGCCCTGAATTTGCCCGATTCCCCTGCATCTTTTGTATCCATAGCAAGGCCCCTTGGGTCAGAGATGTCATAAGGCAACTTTTCTAGAATCTCTGAATAGATGACATTCATGTTGTGTCATTGCTTGAGCAAGAATGCCATGGTAATACAAATTACACCTGTGCATTGAACTGCTGTCACCCTCAGAGTGACTCTTTATTTTCCTTTTATTCCTAGTTATTCTTATGGAATACAGGGACCACTCAGAATGTTTAAACAATCCATGCACAAAGTAAAAATCTAGATAATAGATACCAGTATGGATTCAGTGACACAAATTCCAATATCAGGTGCTATTTCCTACAGGCCTCTGAAGGTCTCCATGACAAAGGGAAGTTGGGATATCTACTAAACAAACTTGATACAAACCTTCATCTGTATAGATAGATTTCAAATGTTGCTTGCTGTCCTGTGACAACATGGCCCTAAATAAGCTTAGCAACAGCCTTTGGATTACATGACAAAGATGTGGATGGCAAGAGTAAAGCCAGCAGAAACAAAGAAAAATTAAGAGTCGGATACCATGACAACAAATGCATTAGGAGAGTCTGAATAGAATCATCAGTTCTGTGATATTTTCCCATTTTGGCTTCCCATTATTGGCCTTCTAAAAGGAACTCAGATTTCACTGAACACCCATACTCATTAACGTGGATTGTACTTGGCACCTGATCACCATCAGTTGCTGTTCACTCTATTATCTTCCAGCATTACTTTCGGTTTACCTGGATTATGAGGTGAACCTCATGAGGTTCACCAAGGCCAAGTGCAGGGTCCTGCACCTGCGTCAGGGCAATCGCAAGAACAAATACAGGCTGATCAGAGAATGGCTCGAGAGCAGTCCCGAGGAGAAGGACTTGCCAATGTGCACCAATGTGCATCTGCAGCCCAGAAGGCCAATTGCATCCTGGGCCACATCAAAAGAAGCGTGGCCAGCAGGTCAAGGGAGGTGATTCTGCCCCTCTACTCTGCTTTGATAAGACTTCATCTGGAGTACTGCATCCAGCTTTGGAGTCCCCAACACAAAAAGGACATTGAAGTGCTGGAGCAGGTCCAGAGGAGGGCCACAAAGATGATCAAAGGGCTGGAGCACCTCTCCTATGAAGAGAGGCAGAGAGAGTTGGGGTTGTTCAGCCTGCAGAACAGAAGGCTCTCAGGGGACCTTACAGTGACCTTCCAGTACCTGAAAGGTGTCTGTAAGAAATCTGGGGAAGAACTGTTCACTAGGGCATGTAGCAATAGGACGAGAGTGGTTTTAAAATAGGAAAGGGTAGATTTAGGTTGGATATTAGGAAAAAGTTATTCAACAGGGGGTGGTAGATCACTGGAACGGGTTGACCAGAGAGGTGGTGGAGGCCCCATCCCTGGAGATATTCAAGGCCAGGCTTGATGGGGCTCTGAGTAACCTGATCTAGTAGCATTGTCCCTGCTCACTGCAGGGAGAGTTGGACCAGATAATCTTTAAAGGTCCTTTCCAACCCATCACACACTCTGTGTTTCTATGGTACATTCAGTTACCTCCATCCATCTTGTGATGTTGTAATGATACTAGATTGCTTATGCTATTGCACTAGATTGGTCTTGAGTATTATTTTTACCCTGAATACAGTGCTGTTCAGATTTTGTCTCCGATACGCTCACTGAAAATCCTACATGCTGAGCATGGGAGCAAACAGTACTAACCCCTGCCAGAAAAACATCTGTAACAGCCAACCAGGAGTCAAAGCTACAGGTAATAAGTCTTTGCTGTTCCAGTCACCTTGACAGCATTTCCAAAGGGTGTATACCTAGTCTTTGTGAGATTTGCAATCAATTTTGTCTTGGATTTGGAATAGAAACTAAGCTTCAGGAAATCTGAAAACTAAGGGATTATCTGTCAAGGTCTGTACTGCACTTCTTCCCTATAATATTAGATTCTTGATCATTAATCAAGGAGTATTAACAAAATCCATCATAGCTGTCTTGTTGAGCTAGAGTTATACTCTGTTGTTTTCCGTAACAGTCAGCACTGTGCTTCTAGAAGATGGCACCGATTATTGTTCAGTAGACAGTATGCTACATTTACCATATTGATCTTCATAAGGCAGGAAGGATAAGACTTCAATTTTGATGTATTAGAGATGCACAGACTTACAGAAATTCAGTGACAAATAAAAGCCTGACTAAGCAGAAAATGGCCACATGGCTTGGGCACTTCTTACTTAAGTGACTGGCTGTTCTGATGTGATTTCGTGGCAGCTCAAAATGTTGTCCAGAATAAATAATCTTAAACTAGAGCTATTTACTTGTAAAAGCCATCAGCAAGAAGTGTCCCTAAGTCTCGATTTCTTTCCTAACTTGGACCATAAAATTTTCCCTCTAGAAGGCGTGTTGTGTGGAACAGAGTCCTCAGGTGCTTGTTGTAGAGCTTTATCAAGTATTCATTTCTGCTAATAGTTCTCTTTGGGAGTGAGCATACTAGGGTAGGAGAAAATCTATGATACTCCTGTTGTGAATGAAAACTCTCTCATTCAGACAGAGGAAGGATACTTCCCAAAAAGGCATGAGAAATTCTGCCCTGTGGTGTCACAGCAGGATTCAGGTTTGCTCCAGCTCTCATTCAACTGGTGAAAAATGCATGAACACAGATACTTGTGATGGTACTGTTAAAAAGGTGGTTCCCCCTGAGCTTGCTTTAGCATTCTAGCACAACTCTCCTTCTGTTTGCTGTTTATTACCTCTATCTACTATTGCTTGAATAGTTCTCTTGGATATGCACCCATTCCTGTACAGCTTCTGTGTGGTAGTGACACTATTACAGAGCCTTTTATGTGTTTAGGAATTTAAACAAACGGGACTGGTATGAATGAACTTTCCAATTTAGCAGAAGCTTTTTTAGGTTGCTTTTCAGATCTCATTAGCTGATCCAGCAAGGAACCCTGGCGACATGTGGCCTGTGTTGGACACAATGGCCCAGCCATGGTTGGGAAAGACCTTTTTATGTAAAGAAGTAGGTTAAGATATGTCCTTGTTGGACAGCTATGGAGCTTGATTAATTAGTTTCCATACCATCCTCTATCTCTCATTGCAGAAGTAAATTTGACAGCATAAGCTGAAATACCCCAAAATAACAGTGGAAACACTGAAAAATGGAGAAAGATATAAAATCTTTGGCTCTCAAAACTTGTGCTGCATCAGGTGGACTGTCATGAGAAATATATGTGCCAATTAAGAAATACTGGTATGTTTTACTTCTGGCAGAAAAATGTTTTTAATTAGTGTATTTCTCCACTATATTTTGAAAAGGGCATATTTGAATATTCCGAAAGATTCATGTAGCTAAGTGCCTAGAACCCTGACATGTTTAGAACTGATACTATAACACAAGCAATTTAATGTCTTTCATTCTAAGTTGTTGTTAAAGGATGTCATGCTTGTACATTCAGCAAAATAATGTCTGTTGTGGCCTGGGGCAGGAGAATGGAAAGGAAAAAAATAATAAATTTCACATGTACATATATATATATATTATATTATTATATATGTATATGAAAGAATTACATACAAGATTTAACACAAGCAATAGGAAGCTGACAGTCACCCAGATGTGGTGAAAGTAGAAGATACTAGTACTTTTTTCCAGAGGTTGGAGTTACAATAATGGGTATGGGTATCTTCACAGCAGTTAGAGAATTCTAGATTCAATGCTATGCATTCCTGTCAAAATTATTGGAAGATACAGGTTTGTGTGCTAATAGCATTTTAATCTTTGTGCTTCCCTGTTAGTCTGGAACTTCCAGTCAGTGATTGCTTTTCTCCAATTCTGTTTTTGACATCTAAGTTTTTTTTAATTAAAATCCCTATATGATTTACAGCATGCCTCATCAGCTTATCTTCAAAACTGGCATAAGAAACAGTTAATTTGTTGTTCTGTCTAAATAAGTAAATGGGAAGTCAAAAACAAATAAAACTTTCTTAATATTGTTTGGTATGAGCAGTTTTTTAAAACAAAACAACCCTACCAAACCTACAAGCACTATTAATACTTTCTAATTGCTTCTGATGGCTTTACCTCTTATCTCCTTAGTTGTTCTTCTGAGCACTATAACATGTAGGCTGAATTTACATGTGCAATCTGCAGCATTGACCTAAAAAATCTAAAATTTTTCTTGCAGAATTATGTTTATATGATTATGCCAGTCACCAGAAATCCCACCTCCCATTTTGCTTCACTCCATTTCTCCTTCTCACCTTCATCAGAGTTTTGAGTAGCAAAGGTTTCTGTCCATGACACATCCTAATGCAGAGGTAGATGTCCATGCTCTAAAATCACAAATGTTTTTGTAACAAAAAATGTACAACTAGCTAGAATTGAATATATACAAATATATAGAAAAACACCTTGCCTTCCAACACAAAGGCATTTTATCTATAGAAATGCTATGACTAGGCAAGATAATGTTTGTTTGCTTAACTTCTGGCTGTTGCTAGGGATTTTTTTTCAATACCTATTATGTTTGTGTTCAGATTGTATAGTATTTCTTTTTGCATTAGGCTGTTCAATTACTGCAGGCACACAACAGCAATACAGGATAACAATAAAGAGATTTTTACAATGTGCTTAAAATCTATGAAAATATTATGTTTCTTTTTAGTAGCCTTCTATTATGCCAGAATTTCCCTCCAGGTAATAGACGAAGGAGATCCTCAAGTCTATCTCAGTGTGTATTAGCTGCTTTGGTTCATCTTTCATTTTGAACTGGCTGTGGATGCAAATTGAAACTCTTCCAAACAGCCTGGAATCTTTCAAGCCTCCCAAGACCTGAGCCTCCATCTGCAACTAATTTTGCAGATGATTCATCTCATGTCTTCACAGAAGATAGAGGTGCAAATTATAATCGAACTAAGCTATCTCAAACTTTTGAGATGTTCGGCTGAATGCAGATTTGCATCTGTCTTCCTTACAACAGATTGAACCAAAACTTTAACACTTAATCCCCTGAACTTCTAGATCACTGGGTGCTCTATAGTTGTGAAAATCAAGCCAGTCATTTCTGTGCTTATCTGTCACTTTTGACATCTATACTGACTGCCAAGTCAGTCACAGTCAGAATTTGTCAAAGGGCACAGTGTTTGCTAATGCAGAGTGACAGGCCAAGTGTCATGGGTCCCATGCCCAAGTTGAATGTTACAATGCAAAAGAGCATTTCAACAGATGCCTAAACTACAGCAGGAACTGCAACTCAATCTGACTGAATAATGCTGACTCTACTTTATATGGACCAGTTGGTAAATCTGTATCTTGTAGTGGGGAAGAGCTGGCTGCTTAAATGGACCCAGAAAAGCTCTTTTCCTATGAGGAGGGAAAAGGTGTTTGCAGCCTGGTCTGTGGTACACTGCTTTTCCTAACCCTGCCTTTCTACCACCTTTACAGTTTCCCCCTAGGTATCTAGTGTAAATGCTTCCCTCTTCTCATGTATGCTCTCCACCGTAGGCTAGGCAAGAATACCAGAATAATGCTAATACATTTTCAATGCCAAGTTTGGGCTCCATGTCTGAACTCTTAAGCAGGGTAAATCTCCACTGGTTTGCTTCAATGTCAAGAGTACCCGGTGAAACCTTTAAAAATGTCATTTTGGCTTTCAGTCTTCAACTGTATCTCTTTCTTTTGTCAGGACTGTTACACACCAAAGAAGGTCAGAACTCTGACCTCTTCCTTTCATTGCTGCTTCTGGCAGCTGGTTTTCTCTGCTTTGAAGCTGCTGCTCTTTACCGCAAACTCTGTCCTCTCTGCTAAGATCTGTCATGAGCTGGCTTTTGGAGGATGTGTTCATGAAAGCCACCACCCTGACTTCCACCAGGACATGGCCTAGAGCATCTAGCATCTCTTTCTGATTCTGGTGAAGAGAAGTAGGTAGTGGGTCAATTTTCATATGGCTCTGCTGAGAAACTCTCAAAGGTGTATAGTTTCTGTTGCAGGATAGCTTTACTCTTTGTGTTAGCCTTACAGGAGCTGAAGGCTCTCAACTTGAATCTGATGCTGTGTAGTCTAAATTTTACACACTGTTCTTTTCAGAAAATGCTGTGGATTCCTTCTGTATCCAAGGTGTCACTTATGGTTTAGTCACACTTGACTACAATACGATAGACACTATCTACTTTCCGGATATTTGCTTTTACTTTCTATGTAATGGTGGTGCCTATGTTGCAGAGTCGTGTTTTGGAGCATAACACAGTAACCTCTATTAAAAAAAAGAAATAATATTATTTATACTTATATGAAAAGCATAAGGTCAGGAAAAAACTTAATGCCAGTGGTACTCAAAAAAAAATCTGCAGTCTGAGCATAATGCTTGCTGTGATGGGTGTTAAATCTGGGCACAGGACAAAGCGAGTTGGTGTGGACGGATCTCAGTTTTCCGGTGCACATACTTAAGAACCAGTGCTCTTGAGTTGCATGCATTTGCTGCCCAGCAATGCTGGGATTTCTTCACTTTATCCTTTTGTCTATGTGTGGAAGTGCAAAGGAATAGTTCAGCCTTGCCCACACTGTGCCACTCTGCTTTCTGTTCATTTCTCTTAACAGAGCAGCTGTGTGGCCACTGGCTATACTAAGTAGTGAGGCAGCCAAGCAGGGATGGGACATGCAGAGTTAAACAGCTGGTGCTAAGAATGGTCCCTCAACATGTATGTTGCATTGGAGTTGGGTTATTTTTTTACTGGTGTTAGCATCAGTCTATGAAGTGGACATTGGCATTAGCTGAAATGCATTGGGCATATTCTTGGACATCATCTTCCAGTCCAGTACATTCAAACAGGATGCAGTTCATGCATTTTGAGATAAACACGTGTCATGAAGGAAAGTAAAGCATGTAAGGACAATTGGAAGATTACCTTCAAAACGATACGCTAGATCCCAAACTGAAAAATTTGAGAAAATGAGAGCTGACTCAGGAATCCCCAGAAATTAGGGACTTCTGATAAGGATGTGTGCAGGTTGCTATGAATCTTTCAAAAACTGTGGAAAGAAGAAAGAAGACATACGCTGTTCTGTGAATTCCTGTCCTGTGAAGGCCCATGGTGGGGCTGTCTGGTCTGTGCAGGACATTTGGCCTTTCTAAACAGTCCACCATTCATTCCCTTTCTGCCCCAAGGCTAGGAAGTACATGGATTTCTAGATTTTTTGTTGTTGGTTCTCCCCCTACCCCTCTTCCTTTCGAGCTTTTACACTGCTGAAGACTTCCTTCACTTCAGTGTTGCAGACAGCAAGATTCCCTTTAGGGGTCGTCAGAGAGGTTCTGCTCCCATAAATCAGGGATAGGCTCCATACCAAACTGCGCTACTGTTATTGTCACCACATTGATACCAAGTTCTTTGGTCACTGAGACTATAAAGTTATTGCTTTGACACTTTTCAGCTGTTGAACTGGTGCTTCACTTCTTGAGTGAGACATTTTCATGCCAGGTTGTTCATTTACAGTAAATAATCAGAAAGTGTTTGGAAAGGAACAGATCTGTATGAAAACTACACGGCCTGAGTTTGAAATTAACCTTTTCTATATAATGTATAATCAGCCACAAAACTGGAACACTGGTGCTACCTCAGCCTTGTCACCTCATAAACTGTCTGTCAGCTTCAAATTATCTAAAGACCTTTAAATTTCAGTTTTATTTGTGTGTACTTTTGTTTTCATATATATAAATAAGTTTTATTCCTTATACAGCTGAAATAATTGCTTCTTTTCTATTAATATAATATATGAATGTATGGAATTATACCTTTGTAGTTCTGTACAAAGCTTACAGCCTGAAAGCACTAGCATGTAACAGTGAAATCAGATGGCAGAACAGAGATATTTTGTATTAACTTGTACTTTAAATTGGTTGCATAGCAAATATATTGCTGAGCACTGCATGCATTTGTGTTTCTGAAGTACAATATAACTTTTTAATTCACCATGCCTCTGTGGATTGCCTCATTCTACAGGAGAAACAGAGGACTGGGTAGTCTGGAATCTGATATTATGCCCAGGCTTTACTGAGCACAATTCTGTAAGATTTCTGCTCTCCATTGCAGTGGCTCAGGACATTGATATTGCATATTTTGTTAACTTATGTGATAAAGGCTCATTCCTCCAGACATGAAAGACCACAGAGACACCATAGCATTTAGGGGACGCCTATATCCCAGCAGAGACTGGAGACCTAGACCCTACTGGGGCTGTTCCAGGGGAGCCTCAGTCCCAGGGGCTGGAGGGTGACCAGTGCTGTGGGTCAACAGGAAATGGTCTCCAGAGCACATTAGAGATGAGGGGAGTTACCACCTGAGGTATAGGCCTCATTCTGGAGTGTGGGGAGGATCATCTTTGGATGCTTGGACTTATTGGCTTAGGGAAGGAGCCAAAGGCAGGGAAAGGAGAGGGGTCAAGGTGGTTTGGCAAGAAACGTTGAAAAATAGACAGGGAGTGAAGGGGACCAATCTCCTGATCACCACAGTTTGTCCTCAATAAGCTCAATTTCTAACTGTCTTACTGGGTGAGAGACTCTGTTTTGAGCACATTTTTATGTGTATTTATATGTCTACTGCCAGCAACTGGAGTTGGACTGTGGATCATAAAAGCCCATGTGCCTGCAGTGCTAGCAAAAGGAGTGAGCATCAGTGTGATTGCTAGTAAGTAACAAACCAGACTACTTGTGAGTAGAATAAGCAGCTTGGGAGCCGGGTTTCAAGACATCTGCAAGTCTGAGCCAGATACCAGAGAGACCAGAGGGTCTGCATGGTGGCTTCAGAAGGGACTCAGAAGTCCAACACATCTACTAGGGAGACCATAAGGTCTGCAAGTCTGTGGAGGTCAGCTAAGTGGGATCAATTTGCATGTGTGTGTCTCTGCATCAGGCGCATAAGATGGATCTCAGGGCCAGTTACTGGATAAGTTGAGTGTTTGAGACTGGAGCGATATCTAGCGTGTGTGCAAGAAGGATTATGCACCAGCAGCTGAAGAGGGGCTACTGGTCTTGAGGTGCCTGCAGCTGTGGGGAGCAAGGATTGAGGGTGAGCTATTGGACACATAGAGTGTTTGAGGCCAGTTACTTAGGGCATCTGTGTTGTGTGTGTGTAGATATTTATGTTTGTATATATGTGTGTGGATGTATGTTTTCCATGAACAGGCTTTTATTCCTGCTCAGAGAGGAAAAGAAGAGGAGGCTGTTGGTGCTGTTTGTTTATGTGAGTTCTTAGTGTTTCTGTCTGCAATGAGCCATGTAGCTGGCCATGTGTCTATGTATGTATTTTTGTGTACCTGTGTTTGTGTGGGTAGCTATTAGAAATAGATGCTCAGTCTCAGTACTCACTGGACCTGGGAACGTGGAGCTGCAGAAGCCGTACCTCTGTCTACTGCATTTGGCAACTTCTAACATGTTTGTTGCAAACTCTATGAATAAGGTATTCGATATGTAGTTTTCTATTGTGACAGCTGAGAAATAACAGTTAGTCTTCATAAGCAAAATATTGCATAAATTGCTTCAGACCTCCTGCAGCAATAATTTGCTACTCTGTTTGGTGATCACTGAAAGATTAAGCCAGAGAGCAATATTATATTCTGTACAGACAAGAGCAGACTGGATTTTTTGTGTCATAACATCCATTCTGTAACAGGCTGGGAAAAAAATCTGCTGGAAAAAATTCTGATAAGAAAGAGAAGTTAGTTAGCTGAAAAAAAAAATACAGAACAAATGCATGCTCCATTTCTAAGCAAGTTCTTGTGCAGATGATATACTGCCCTCAATTGGTATATTTAACTTCTGCTGACGGAAGTTCTGTTGCAGCTTGCTTATAAAGCGTAGTGACAGAAGGCTCAGAACAGTCTTCTGTGTTAGCCCTAGTACAGTAGGTGATGAAATGCTACAAAATCAGTGTGCAGTAATTTAATCTGTACTCTTTATTCATTTGTACCTTGATTCAAATGGAGTTTATTTGAGGGAAGTGCTTCCAAACTTACAACAAAAATATAGATATTGGCTCTTGAAATATGACTGTGAATGTTTTTCACAGAGCTCCATTCCCTTCATTGGATTATTTTGGGACCATTTTGTTTTGTAAAAGGAAAAAAGGTTGTAGTATTTCCAAACTACCAAGAGACCTAGTCACCAAAAAAACAAAAAAATACAACATTTCCTTCAGAAGATAAACATCTCACAGGGTTCACTTCAGGATTCATTACCTTGATATCTTCTAGACAAGCAGTTGTAACCTATGAGATGAACTACTGTTTATGCCAGATCAGAAGCTCCTCCTCCTACCTGCTGTCAGGCTGTTCAAGCATAAGTTGCCATCAGGTGTCTTTAGCAGTGGGTGGAGGGTCAGTAGATTGGCTTTTCTTGCACTGGAATGCATTTGGTTATGATCTGTCTTGAGTCTTACTCATTATCTGGGAAAGGGCCATGTGTAGTTGTAGGTTAGGTGATAATTTACTGGCAGATGGGCTATCAGAGTAACCCATAATCATGTTTTGCTTGGCCTGACTCTGTTGTCTCAGTAGCTACTGCCAAGACAAGCCCTAGGTAGACAAATCACTGCTGTTGCACCACTGAAACCGGTTCAAGTAATACCTGTATCAAACCCACAGCCTCCAAATGGTGATACACTAAGTAGAGAATTCACATTCAGGAGTGTCTTGTTGCTGCTTTTCAGGAGGGACCATGGCTATACATATCCAGGCTCTTCCTCAGATCTAAATTCAACATTTCCACATTGAAATGTTCATTTAGCAACGTTTCAATGGCAGGATAACAGCAGCTGGATTTCTTTTCTACATTTCCAGTGTGTTTTCTCATCTTACATTTCTCAGAAAAATCTTTTTCACTCATAAAAATCAAGTCTAAAGCTAGAGGAAAACCCCACATGTCATAAACTCAAATACTAGTGTAGGCTTCTCATTCCCACTGTCTCAGAGTGGGAAGAGTTACCTTACAGATACAGCCAATCATTGTTTCAGATATCCCAGTCATTCCAAATATAAAAGCTTATGGCTGATGAACCCAAGAGCTCTTCTCATGTTGGAAATTACTTGGTTGCCTGCAGTCATATAGGAAAGTGGGGATCAGCAGGGAGAGATCATAATTTAGTTTGATGTGGGTCACTTCAAGAGGGGCAAGGAGAACTGTAGCGCAGCTGGGCCATCAGCCTTGGGGAGACATAGGCAAGTTGTCCTCTTGATAGCCACTATAATGCAGAGGAACACTGCATAAAGCAAGATATACAGCAATGGAGAAAACAACTTTAAAATACTTTCTTAAAAAAAAGACAGATTATGCATTCACTTTACATTTTAAATAGTTTTGTTTAGTACAAATTTGGCAGGCTTACACCACTGCTGTTAAGAAAATACCGATATTAATTGTGATCAGCCAATGGTGGTTATTTCAGTGTGGAAACCTGATACTTAGTCTTTGCTCAATACTAGCCTTTTGGGTAAAATCTTGTTCTGATCTGATGGCAGTGATCAGTAATGATGGACAAGGTGGTCCCTATTTTGCATTTTTCCCATTTTGCAGCATAGGTCTATTTTCTTCTTTCAGTGTGTTTTCTCATGTGACATTTCTCAAAAATGTCTCTTTCACTCATCTAAATTCAGTCTGAAGATATTATATGATAGATTACAGCATTCATGTACTTCCATGCTGAACCAAGCTAGAAATGAAAAATAAATCTTGCTGATCTTGAGATTTAGTAGAAAAGTAACTATTTCCAACTGCTCTAAGTGACAGCCTTTACTTGTTTGAAGTGTGTCTTCTCTATCCTATTTATAACTTTTTTACGCTGTTTGTCTCCAAAATGTAAAGAAGGAAGTGACAGTAAGCGTGAAAATTTTAAGTTTTTTGATTGCACTTGCACAGCTATCTGCAGTGCAGGACTGTGAACTAGAACTCTCAGCTGAACCTCTCAAAGATTTGTTATTGCTTTGATGCTCTGGACCTCTATTGTGTTATGTTCACAAACCTAAAGTTGGACCTCGTGGTTTTCAATCTTTTCTTCTGTTGTTCAGAAGTGTGTGTTATTTCTGGTTTTGTAGTAGTGTTTAGGAATCCCCAACAAGTATTAAAGCCATGTGATTTGGCACAGCACACGAAGACAATATCTGCCCTCAAAACCCTGCAGTCTAGGTTAATAAACAGTATGTACAAGAGGAGAAAAACAGTGTGCATGAAAAATGGTAAGTGTATCTTCATTCATAATCACAGTAGAAGGCAAATGTTCCACCTTATAATCAGCCTTCTACTGATTTTTGTCCTCACGATAGTGGGAGAAATCAAGTTATGAAACCAAGGAGCAGTTCATTAATAAAGTGACACTTTACCAAGACTGGCAGTAAGGTGACAGGGTCAGAGTCTTACCAATGACTCAGGATCTGAGGCTTACTCAGATGCAGCTGTGTCCCATAGGACAAGTCATGAGGAAACGTTTTGCCTCTGGGCTGGACCGGCATCAGAAGCAATAGTTACCACAATTAATGAAGCATCTGATCAAGGCTCATGCTAAACCTGCTTTCTGCCACTTCAGCATTATTTTAAAAAGGTATTTTAAAATGTACAACTAGTTTACACTCATTACCTGTGGACAGAAGTCTGTAAGTTGGCCTCAGTGTCTGTGAGAAGCCTACTGTTAATAAAAAAAATTAATTACTGTTATAAATCTTGTTCTTCTCAAATTAAAGAAAATAGATATATTTAAATCAAGGCAGTGCCATGCAAAATAATACCTGGTCTCAATTCACATGCGAATAGGACAGTTTCAGCACAACACAAGCACCCTATCAACATTCGTGGTGCCAGAAAAGAAAAGTAGGGGAAACGCACACACTAGGAGAAGCGCCGAGCTCTTCATTCTCAGCATGGGCCCTCCAAAATTGTGTCAGGGTGTGCCTTTGGTCAATGCAGGAAAGTCTGCCCAGATACCATTAGAGATCCAACTGGTTTGTGACAGAGAATATTTCCTTTACTTGAGCTGTCCCTTCAGACTGTTGCTGTTGTTGTTGTTGTTGTTATTATTATTATTGTTGTTGTTATTATTATTATTATTGTTATATCTACAGGCCTGGTTGTGCTGGGTATTGTACAGACATCAGAAGTGACAGCTCTTACCCTTCAAATCTGCTGTCAGAGACAAGGTATAGCAAGTAGGCAGGAAAAACAAAAGGTAGGGATTGAGAAGGGCTGGAGTAGTAAAAATTAGGCATCTGAGTATGCACTACTTAGCTGTTTATTTCCTAAGCTTCAGCAGCTTTAATAACATTACATATATGTTGATATATATGAAGACATAAGAAAAGGAAATTCACATGATTATTAATTATATGCATGCATTTCTGGTATTATTGAAGAACTGTAAGAATTTCCTAGTGATTGATCAGTATTGTCTGATTATTATTTTCACCTGTGGTGTCTCTGATAGTCATATGGATAGTTACTTTTTTCATGATGCTAGTATATTTCAGCTCAGCTGTATTGTTGAGGCTGCTATTAATCTGATCCTAAAAAAAAAAGTGAGCAATGTTGCTCACTTCTAAAATTAGTTTTAAGCTTTCCAAATGCCTGGATCACAAATGTTCCTTATCTAATTACCTAATGCCCTCTTGCAGTGTGTCACTGTGTTACTTTTTTTTCTCTTTTTAATATTATGGAAATGTAAAATAACTTGACCTTGAATAGATACCTTGTGGGGATTCCTTTAATATGTGCAGTGAATTATATGAATGCCTCTTGACAGCTAAAAGAATTTTACCTCTTCTATTTCATAACAGAGCTTTGCACTTCAGAAGCAGCAAAGTTTCTGGTCTGAAAGACCATTTGGATTTGCTCATTCATTGCATTTTTATTAATTTGTGATATATCAAATGAATAAGCGATCTCTCTTACTTCTGCTGATTAAAAAGTTCTATTAAGAACCTAGATGATAAATATATATGATATGAAATGAACTGGGTTATAAATACAAAATGGAGACATAATGTAATAAAATAACCTTTTGCTCAATATCCTACTCCATTTTTCTTGTGTAGACAGCTATTGTCAGCTTAATTATTTTAAGGTAAGATCAACCATAATTAATCAAAGTAAAGTAAGACTGGCTTTGTAATTTTTTTAAAGCAAAATGGATGTATGCATGGTTAGTACAGTATGCATAAATTAAGATATAAGAACACAAGAGGTTATACTAATAAACTAAGTCATAGTAAGCAATTATATAGTTGGAATTAATACTTCACTGACACAAATAGGGACAATTTGCTGTCTTCATCTCACAAATAAATATCATTGTATCAGCTGTTAGGTGTACCAAGCAGAAAGCCTAGCATGATGACTGGTGTGCTAGGCAGACAGAGGAGAGGAATGGATCCTAACTTTAAGAAAAATGAGCAGGTGTCAAGCTTATTATCAGTTTTGTGAGTTAACTAACTCCTGTATAAAATGCCTCTAAAATCATTAGCCAAACCCAGCCATCTTGTTAATCAATTTCAGCAGACAGCATCAGGTCATTAGAAGAAATCCTAATTTTGCTTTTAAATATTTCAGACTCTGTTTTATGTGTGGTGGTTTTGGTTTATTTTTTTCTTTAATGGGTTCAAACTACATTCATTCAGAGTCTGTTTTCTGTAAGTGAGGGCTTTTAGGAAATCACATTTAAGCTACGATCTGAGTTTCATTCCTCCCTATACAAGTACATTGGGTGCTTCTTCAGCTTTCCGCAAGTCCTTCACTGGGATCTCTGGTGTTGCACCCTGTGTATTTAAAGGTCCTGGTTATCCCTGCATGAATTGTGTCCTGAGGACAAGCAGGATACACAGATCATGCCCACGATGACAAACCCTGGAGGAAAAGTGCACCTTTATCCAAAATCCAAGTGAAAGTCCTTTACCTACTTATCTTGAGTGCCTGACAAGGGAAAAGCAACGTCTGCAAAGGAGATGCTAGGGACTGGCAGTTACCTAGCACTGACAATACTTACTCCTCATTAGCTCCAGCATGCAACACTGGGACATCAGGTAGGACTGGCAATGTCAACTTTGTGTCCACCCCTTCACTCAAGGGTGATTACAATTACATAATGACATTGAAAATTACATTCCACATCTAGAAATAGCCTGGTTTAAAAACAGGATTGGTGGGAAATAGCTCTCATCTTCTGTTTTTCTTGTGTGTGTATATATTTGGAGGGAAGGCATGGGAAAAAGAGTAAATTCAGATCCAAATGTGGTGGTGACCGTCGGGTTGCTAGTGTTGCTCATATGCCAGTGGTGCAGTCCGACTTTGCTCTCACTGCAAATTTGGCTGATTGGTTTTTCCTCAGAGTGAAGCTTGTTTTATTTATTTTTTTTTCACACAGCTTTAGTGCAGTGTTTTTGTGGCAATTATGTAAATTATATGTCACACCACTGCATATTTTCCACATAATTTGATTTGACCTTTAAAACTAATAATATAATTATCATTTTTACAGGCAATTTGTGTCTCTTGGTATGAGGCAGCAGGACAGGGACTGATGAGGTGAACATCATGTCATGTTGCAGGTTGGTACTAGTGCTTCATAAGTAGGTATCCGGCATGCAACTGTGGCTGATGTGAGCTCCTGAAGAGTAAATTAGAAGATATATTGTGGAATAAACTTCCCAGAGGGGGAATTTTCTTTTCAGTAAGCATCAGTGAGGTCTGGGCTAGCCATTGTTCTTTTGCTTCGTAATTGTTTCCAATATATGCATTGATATCATATTATAATCTATATATAGATATGGATATATATTTCAAGTAGTATTACTCTTTCCATACAAACACTGATAAGTTATACCTCATGATACATATATATGTCTAATACTACTTAATCACACAAAACCTCTAGCTACGTTATCTTGAGTTAATTAGTTTTGTTGGTTAAGCATACATTGTATAATTTTTTGGTTATTTTTGACTGATTTTAAAGCTACTGTAATGAACTTCTCTATGCATCCACCTGTTAAACTTCTATGAAAGGCTAAATGCTAAAAGCAAGCAGAATTATCTGCTTATTTCCTTTCCCAAGTTGCACCGAACAAGCAATTATTGTTAACAGCTTCATCAACAGCACTGTAACACTGCTCTTTCAGCCTTCCTCAAAAAGACCTATGGAAATTTCAAGGTGTCAAGAAAATTGTTGCAGAATTGTGATAAGACATGACGTTCGAGCAGCAAAGACTTCCATAACACTAGCTAAATGCCTTATTAATCTTACGGTGTCAGATGAAATTTTCCATGTGTTTAGGATGACACCTGGCATGTGCGTAGGATGTTCTACAGGCTGTGGTTCGGTGAGGAGGAGGACAGACTTTTATTCTCCTGACTGAAACCTAGTATTTCCTATGCATTTAGCAGTAATGGGAGCTACTCATATACAAAGCCTTAGGAAGTGATGTGAAAGATTACCAAATGGAGTAACTTACATGAGTATTTTGGCCACACTTAGCACTTCCCAGCTTCCCTCACACTCTGTTTTGATATGGTATTTTTTTCTCCTTACTGTTCGATTACTCACCAATAATCTTGTTTGGGTTTTGTTCCCTGGTTCCTCAGCTCTTCTCTAGACTTCATACAGACACATACAGCTACAGGTGTATTCTGTGCTTGCACAGTCCATGTTTCTGATAGGTATTTCTCTTTACCACCACAGCAGAACCTCATGGCATTTCAGGTGCTTCAGCGGGAGGTTCTATCTAGGCTTATCACGCAGTGGAAATGTATCTTACAGGTCAGTGTTAGGCTAGCAGAGCTAACGTGTCCTGCTCAGAAAGAAGCAGGAGACTCTTTGTTTTGTTGTTTGGTTGGTTGGTTGGTTGGTTGGGTTTTTTTGAGGCTTTTTTTGTTGTGTTGCTGATGGGATAGTTCACTCTCAACTTGCTTGGACAGCTCTTTGCTGTTGCACTTTCTTGTACCCATTTTACATCTGCTGTTAAAATACATGAAGCTTATACTTCCCTCAGTATACTGATTTGATCTTTATGGAGTCCATTGAATGAGCACAACTGAAACCCAGGGATTTAAGTGGTGCTACTGTTCTGTACAAAAGTCAATCATCATTGTAAGATCTGAAATCAAAAGAAAGTAAAAATCCTAAGACTTTATTTACATAGCCTGATTAATTTTGCAGTTACATAAGACCTGTGAGCATCCTGTAAATACTCTTCTCACCTTGAAATTTCTTTATACCTGTTTCTCTTCATCCTGCAAAGCATTTAGGTTTTTCCCACCTTCTGCTTCTCCAACTGAGCACAGATTTTCCTTTTCCTTTGACACAGCATATCTTCAGGCTTTTCTTCACATAGAAAAAAAATGTACAGAAATGTAACAAAAAATACGAAAACCATCTGACTTGAAGATAGAGACACCTAAAAACTTCATGCCAAGTTCCAGCTTTTTCAAGACAAATTACAAAAATGCTAAAAGCTTAGTAACTATAGCAGCACAACCACCACCAGTACAATATGGCACAACAGATTGTTCACATGTCACTATTTTTCCAAAGTTCCTTGGCAAACATTTCCGTCAGTAAACAAGGCAAGTGAGAGAATTGTAAAATGGCCAGCAAAAAGCCTTAGTCTTCTCTGGCTAATGAAATCAAATTCTGGTACTTACCACTATTATTCTGTTCTTCAGCCCCTCTTCTTTCGCCTGTGCTGGCACACTACAGTTGTCTTTTTTTCTGCCTTCACAACAAAGCTTTTGCCTGTTATGCCACCATCTTCTTTATATTGCAAGTTTATCAAAGCAATGTCATATCTAAATGTTGGGTCAGATTCTCACCTGGGGGAAAAACCAACATATATTCATTAACTTTGTCCAAAAGAAGACAAATTACGTGAGCTGGTGAGCCTGTGCTGCATGTTATTTGTAGTATAGGGCCTATCAATGGAACTGAAAAACACAAATAATGCCAGTCCACTAACACTTAGAGACAGATTGATACTTCTGGGTTTTTTTCTATTGTCTATTCTGCTTTGCTGCTCAATATGTCAGTATCAACAGAATTTATTGTTGAATGAAGTATCCGGGGAACAGGACAATTCGTGCTATATGTTAACGATGTGCCAATGCTAAAAGTTTGGGAGTTCTTACTTGATTATTACTGGAATAGTCTCCTGAAGCTGCAAAATACATATTTCTACCATACCTGTACATACAGCACCTGTAAAATTGGAATTGGAAAGTTGCTCTCTTTATTGAAAAAAAGAACCTAATTGACCAACATTAGAAACCACCATTCTGGATGACAAACTGAGGGATTGTTGCCTGTTGTTTATAATTACGAGTAATTTGAATGTTCCTTAAAGTTAAGTAAAACTTAGGTAGATTGAATTGTAACATTTGTCTCTTCATATGTTGAAATAACTGGGAAAAGTCTTACCTTAACTGCAGTTCTTTAAAGGAATGTTCCTTACTCCAGAGTTCACTTTACGTCTGATCCCTCCTTTGACTGCATTGCAGCTGGAAGAAAAAAAGGAGAGGGCTCAGCATTTATTCTGTTGTTCCCAGGTGGCCAGCCACAGTGTTACATCATAGCAGTAGCATAATCAAAATAAATCATTAAGTCAAAGTCCTAGGCTGGCCTCTTGTTCCACTTTTTAGCAATTTAACACATTTCATCACTTGATTTTATGCCACGCATCCTTGACTTACCAAGCATGATGGACTGCACAGCCAGGCCTTTTTATAAGAGCTTTCAGAAAGCTAAATCCATACATCACCTTCCCTGTTTATTTCTCTAAGTGTCTTTCGCAGTGCTTATTTCTCTCTATGCAACATAGCAATAGCTATGGTATGTAAGTTTAACCATAGCTTACTTAAATGATATCATGAATTGAGACTCCTGCTGTCACTAACCTGAGTTAATTATGACAATATGAGCAAGAGGAGTATAAGATTAACTTTTATCTGAAGAGTCTACATGATCTGCAAACAATTAACGTAACAAAATGGTGTTAAACAGCATGGTTGCCCTTCTTTCAGCACTTACTCCTGTATAGCAAAGCAGTGAGTTCCCAACAGGCTTAAAAAGACAAGCATACAATACAAACCTATTTGTGACCTTCCTGTTGATTTATTCTTAACAGCCAACAGCTGCCTCATACAGAATTCAAACTAATAAATGCAGAAGGACAAAACCAACAACCTAACAAATATGTCAGGGACAACTTCTAATCCTCTCTCTTTTCATAGTACAGCTTGCGTTGAAAAGATGGGGGGGGGGGGAAATGAAAGAAATGGGGGGAGGGAGTAGAAAGAGGAAGAACCTGAAAGAGTTAGTGCTCCAGAGAGCTGCATAATGAGTAACAATTCTTTTTTCAAATGCTAAGTGTTTCCGTCTCAGTACTGGATGACAATAGAATCATAACTTCATCAAAATTACTTTGAATAGTCTCACAAATAACACATGGTCTTGGTTTGTGCTTGCCTCAAAGTCCGATAATATTTTCATACCCACTATTGAATACATGTTTAGCTTTGTCCTCCTCATTTTTACAATACATGCCTACATATTGGATCATCTGCTTTTGTACTTGAGTGTTCAACAATTCAATAAAAGATTAACAATAAAAGGAGGGTAAAAGGGAGGAGGAGGACAAGATGAAGGTTTATTTTCAGTACAAGCTAACTAAACAATGGGAAGGAAAAGTATATTATGTCATCTGTAGATAGCAGCCTATTGCATCCAATTCTAGCCACAGAGGATATTTAGAAAGCACAGACCTTAAATAAGATTTATTGAAGTACAGTCTTGCCTTCATTGTATCAAGTAGAGGCATTTTCTTCTAAAATAGCTGATTAATGGAAGCAGCTCCCTTAAGAACAGCTGCACAGAGTATTCCTGTCAAGCTTCTACCTTGTATAAATATTTTTAATTAATAGATGCCTTCATCAAATATAAGAAAAAATTAAGCATTAATGCTCACCAGAGACCCTGCTATTAGCGTTATTATCTCAGATTTAATTTCATTTGCAGATGCCATTAATTTATTTTTAATAGATCTTTAATTTAGTTTTATCTATTTCTTGCTCAGTTTTTGCAGATATTAGCAGGCTGCACCTCCTTCAAAGCCCACCAGCTTTCCCCTCCCACTACCTTCAGGCTTTCTGCTTTCCACAGAGTGTGTTTGTGTTTAAATTAGCTGGACCACTGCAGGCTGATTAATCTTCAAATATGCCACAAAATAGAAGTTAATGGTCTAGCTGGGAGACTTAAAGCAGGAAGCAGTATTACCGCTGCAAGTCGTCTGTTCTGCTTGGCAAAGAAGTAGCTGTGTTACCTAGAAGTCCTTCTCTGCGAGTGAGTGGCAGTGGGTATTGTTGTACAGTATATAAACCTCCTTTTGTCACCGTGCATTAACCACAGAATTGACTTGTAAGACATTTGTACAGAGATGAACGATGCCCTGTCTTTAGCAAAGGATATTTCAGTGCTGCAGTACAGAGGGGAGGTACCAGAGTTGGTTTCTTGGGAAACTGCATGAGTGTGGCTCAAAGCTTCCTGCTGTTGCACCTCATCTGCTTCTGTGTTTAAATTGGAGGTTTCTGTGCAATGGTGCAGAATGAGATGGCTCTAAGAACAACATGCCTGATAGCTGCCCTGTTAGCATGAGCTCAAACAGACCTTTACTTGATATTGGCCTCATTAGTTCTAGGCTTGTGGCCCTGGGGTTCAGTGGGTAGAAGAGCACTTCACAATTACACTGTGTTCCTACAAGTATGGTGTTCAGGAACGTAAGAGATAGGGAAGAATTTTCTTTTTTCCACTTAGGCAAAGATAAGAAGTCAAGAGATAGAAGGTTTCCTTGCTTTGTTTTTGATCCATTAACTTTGATACAGAGGAATGGCATTACATTTTTTTTTTTCCAGTCACACAGGAACTTTAAGGTAGGGCTAGGAGATTAATCTAGATCTTCTGTGTCCTAGTCCATGTCTGAGCTGTAAAACTATCCTTTGGTCTTTTATTACATATGAGTGGTATATGCTAAAGAGCAATGCTGTAGTCCAGTTAGCTCTGCTCCATTGTAGTCAGTATGTGCTTTATCACTGACTTTAGAAGGGCATTCAACCATTAGAAGCCAAGAAACTACCTATTTTATATTAATTTAGAGAATAAACTTCTCAAGCAGTGTGTCTCAGCTTCTAGCTGGGGATATCTCTACATTTGATTTTAATCAGATCTCTTCCAAAGGACATTAAAGAGTTCCAGTTGTGATGAGGAGCATGACATTTCTACCTCCTGGAAACTGTGTTTTTTACCTCAGCAAGTTTGTTTCATATGAACAGTGCTTCTGTGGGGATAATTTTGATACTTACTATTCTTAGGCTGAATATGAACCAGGACTTCAAAGATTCAAGGACCTGTGTTTCCATGTCAGCCTCCTGATCAGTCGAGAAGCTGAGAATGTTCATTTCTAAACTTTTCCAGTAAGTGGCTGAATAGAGAAAGATACTCCTAATAGTCTTTAAAAGACAGTTGCTCTTCTTTATTTCTATGATTTTGTCTTTTGTCCATATCCTGACCTCAGAAACAAAATAAGTAGGGAAGATAAAATCATTTTAATAACACAGTGCTAACATCCCTCATTGTCCTTGTTTTTTCTAGATTAATAACAACAGTGTCAATGAAACTAAAACTATCCTAGTTCCTAGTCTGAAACTAGTCTGAAGATTATTTTATCAAGTTAAGCTTAATAGAAATCACAGCAGGCCTGGGAATAAGGAGATGCTACGTTTGCAGGTGCAAGATCCATAAGAGAACATGTCTTACATGAGAGAGTATTTTTAGAAATTAATCGGTGTGTGTGGAAGTGAACAGAATGGTAGGAAAGCAGGCTCCCATCTGATCAGCTGCATACACGCATGCTCTCTTAGAAGACTGGGAATAATTAATATTTTTTGTGAATCTGTCTTAACAATGAAGCATGTACCTCCTACAATCATGGTCAATTTCTTGTTCACAACTTTAAATGAAAGAGCCTCTAGTGAGGTTTTAATAATCACTTAATCTACCCATTATGAGACAATCCTCAGAGAAGGGGATGGCCTACATGCTCTTCATATGTGCTGTTCAAATTGCAGGGTTAGTAAGCGCATGATAATCAAAAAGACAAATATTAATGCAAAGGAAGGAGGAAATTATGATGATTATTATTTTGCTACTGATCTAAACATAACAGTAGAGTTTTTTCTGTTGTATGTGTGATTTTATTTTTCTTCTATACAATTTTTCTCCTCTTTTTTTTGTTTTCAGTGAGGGAAAGTTAGTTTTTTATATCATAATCATTCTATAAGGTATGACTTGCTTAAAGATATTTTTATGAACATACTCCAGTTAGATTAACAAGAGGTTTTCTTCAACTGTATTTACAGTTATTACTTCTGTTGTCCAGTGGTTCCTCCAGGGTGAATCTTTTCCTTTCCAGAAGAGTACAGAAGCAGAGATCCAGAATGGTTCCCCTCTTTGAGGAAGGATAAGAGTTTTATGAAGCTAACTTAACTGGGCATATAGCTGTGTAATCTTCCAGTACCTCTACAGAAAAGAGATAAACTACAGATAAACTACTTCTTTTCTGTGACAACAGTTACTAGAAAACTTCTTTTTCACACAGACCCTCTTTGCCACCCAATTTCTGAAATAAACCATGAAACTTCACCCATTTAGATATTGCTGAAGACCTACTAGTTTGGGGAAACCATGAGAATCTTCCAAGACGTTATTGTATCTAGGAATGGGGTTCCTGTGGCTTGTCAGTTAATCTGAAATAGCCAAGCATAAGTACGCGTAAAGTAGAGAAAAATCTATTCATAACAATCTGATATTATCAACATTCTTAAAATGAGCATAGAGATGTGTGTGCAGACATGTAGGCACATCATAATTACCTCTCTTGTACCTTTAAAATCGGCTCCAGTGATAATGGTCTGCTGAAGCTGCTACATACTGACGAGGAAGTCAAGGAATCTTCCCTAGCACCGCAATCTGTGAAGAATTTCCTAATAGGAAAGCTAATTTCTGGGCAGAACTGTGAGTGACTGCAGGAACTCAAGAGCTCTGGGAGTGAGGAGCACTCTCTTGAAGACTTCACCGTAGCATGAGATGTTCTGTCTGTACCTAGAAATGCAGTGCTAGTCTGTTCACTTGCCAGCTCAGCAGGTCTTACTTGCTTTAACTCAGAAATATAGAAGTTTGAACTATTCTGAAGCAGGAGGGAATTTGTAAAAGAAGGGATAGAGACCTCAGGGAAAACCCCCAAGTTTTAGCCAAACTGTTGTGAAAGCAAGTTAAAGTAACAGTAGACGGTTTGGTAGCTCCGTTATAAATGCATTAGTTGTTAATATGAAATGCAGCCTGCTTAGAAGGAATTATTGATAATATCCATCAAGATGGGAATGAATAAGTGCTCATATTGATAGGGATCCTGACAACATTCCATAGTGCACCTCTCCGTGGTGCCCTCTTCAATGCGCTTAGAGAGAAGACTTGGAGAATGTCATTGTTCTCCACAGCCAATGCCAGAAGTTATTTTTTACTGCTAGAGATTTTAAGTTTCATCTATATAGATGCCAAGGTAACCTTGGAGTATTCTAAGGAGACCTGGCTGTGATCGTTCGTCTGTAAGTTATAGCCTGCTTGTGATGAGACTATCAATTGCTGTATCAGCCAGATATGGAGATGAGTGTCTGTGAAGAGGTCATGCAGCTTCAGCAGAAGTCAGCAGTCTGGACAATTCCCAGCATCTTGGCACTAGAAGACAGTCTTGTGTTAAAATAAAAAATAACTAAATAAAGTCATACAAGAAAGAAGACTGCTGTATGCAAGGTAATGAAACCATGGATTTTAAGAGATGCTGAGAGTCTGAAAAGAGATTGGTTCTCAGCAAAGATTGTATTGGTATCTTCTTTGTGAGTCCCCACTGTGCAAGGACTTACGTAAACCATAGAACTTCCCCTTAGACTATGAGCTGTGTCAACTACTGGACCAGGAACAATTTACCTGTGGTTGTTTCACTTCACAAATATACTGTCTTTTAATATATTGTGGTGTCATATAAATGTAGGCAAGATATTTTTCTAGTAAACTTGGCTATTGATTTCTTTTTAGTGCTATACAAAAATATTTTGCTATTGATTATTGCAGATGAAAAACCTGCTGTACAGTTTATGCTTTCAAAAATATACACAGGCATCACAGTAAAGGCTTCTCTCCATTTGAAGAAAGGTGAGTTCCATTCAAGGGAGCATAAGATTATAAAAATAGCTATGCTGGTTCAACCCAGGGCCTCATTATTCACTCTTCTGTTTCCAAATGTTGTTGTGGGATGAAGTGTCAGGGTGCATGGAACAAATGGACCTCATGGATAATATGACTGCATTCAGTGGCACATCACTGGTCTTCTGCTTGTTCTTGTGAATGTACTGCAAGCAGCAGACTCCCTCTGAATGACTGACCATCCTGGTGGCCTGTTGAGTTCCACGGTCTTCATCATCATCCTGACAATCTTTGGCAACTTGGGGAGATTGGACTCTGATCAAAGACTCCAGGCAAAGACATTCTGCAAAATCATCACCTGCCTCTTCCTCTCAGATTCTTGCCTCAGCAGTTAGCCTCATGTTAATGTTTGGTCTTGACAATGTCAAAAAAGATCCCCTACCCAGAGGGAGGTAAAAGGCAAGACAAGGAATTGATATCATGTGGGTTGTTCCCAGAGTAAATAACTTTAGGTATTTTTTTTTGTTTAAAAGGAAAAAAACAAACCTTTTACATACTGCTTTATCATCATCATTCTCTTTCAACTGATAGTTCAGTCTTGTAAGCCCAACAACTGCATGCTGAAGAATGGTGTGTGATGGTAGGTGAGTAACAGCAGAAATTGTGTTTGAGAAATTTCATTTTTCCTTTCTGCTTTGAAATTAAAAGTGTTGTTTTGTGGGTTTTTTTCAAATGTATTTGTTGTTTAGAATGATTACCTGAGTAACTTTGAGCTATAAATTTCTTTTGACATCTGTTCAGAGGAGGTAATATTTTATTTGGTTTGACTTGTTAGTCATGTGATAGTGTTTCTGTTCTCTTAATGGCTGAGCCATAAAAATTTTAATCAGGATTCTATTTTTCATCCTAGAATATTGGGTTTGAAACTAATTTTCTATGTGTATTGGTTGTGTTGTTTTCCACCCAAAATACTTATATAAAAAGTAATTTTAATCTAGACAGTCTACTTTCTGAGAGGAAGTTTGTGTAAAAATTCTAAGTAATTGAAAATGGAATGCAACCCCTAACTGGTTTCCAGCTTTGGTCAAATAATATGGCCAAAACTATAAGCATTTTAATGACAAAATGATATCATATTGTCCTATGTCCTGATTTTTCTCCTTGGGTTCTCTTCCTAGAGTCTACATTTCATATTGCAGTATGTGTATTTCCTCAGAGGAGAAAGCATGCTATTTTTTGGCCTCAGCATATAAAGGAGTGCAAATTCCATGCAGCTCCAAGAATGTGCTTCAGATCCAAAACATTGCTTTTGGCTAAAGCATTTAGAATGGAGCAGGGAGGATTCTTCCACAAAGATTTCTGTGGGCAGACAGTGATAAAGAAGAAATGTTGATCTGTTTTCAAGTGACCTCTATAGAAATATTTGCTGGTATGAGTCTGATATGCATATACTCTGTGGAATGCCAACCACAAATCTGAATATAAGCAAAATTGATTTAAAACTGCTATCCATGCAGGTATCTGTAAGTAGTATATTTCAGCTTCTCTTTAGCTCTTCTGCCCACTAATCTGAACTACATACTCTTTAAAGTTGTAATTTTTATGTCTGTTGAACAATGGGTTTTTATTTTAAATCCTAAAGAATAGGAGGGATTTTACTCTGACAATGGTGATTAATTGTAAATCTTTAAATCCATTGTGGACTAGAATTGTTCAGAATTATTCTTGATGAAATATTGAACTGATTAATCTTTTTTTCTTTTGTCCTGTTCCTAAACTGATCAGGTTTTCTCTAAATGTGTTAATTGCTCAAAAATTCTTCTAACTCTTGCCAGTTTAATAAAAGAAAAAATTATTACAAAGGGTTTTTTATGAACTATTCTCTGCTACTGTTTCTTTAAGAATCTGATATTGTTTCCATCATTTGATTTGTCTGCTTAGGCAAGTTTTCTGTTTCTACACTACGATTAGATAATTTAGTCTTTTAAAATGAGAAAACAACCAAAACCGTCTAACCCATAATGACTTGCAATATTACTTTTCAGCATGGATAATCATTCACTGACTATTTGTGAAGTAGTTAGGATTCATAAACATCTTCAGTGCTAAAAACATTTGTCATGCAGATACACATATGCAGTTAATAATAATAAGCCACAAATAATAACTGAATGAGCCAACTGTGCTTACGACAAAATTATTCACTATTTTTCCTGGTATTTAGCCAAGTCTGCTAAGGAGCTATAAATAACTGCTGGTTTACAGACTCTGAGGGTCAGGTAGAACTGCTGGATCATTTTTTTTATTTCCTAGGCAGTATAGACCAGCTACTCTTACCAAGTTATCCTGGATGATGATTATATCCATGTGCATTTATTGTTTTCATTCTGCTGAACGTAGATAAACTGGAAAGGTTTAAATAAAAGTGGAAAAAAAACTTGGTATAGTAACTGATGAAGCTTAATGAGAAAAAAACAGGTGCTTACTATAGCAGTCTCATACTTAAGCAGTGCAGCAGTCTTGTCATAGTTAAAATTTCCCCCATGTACAAAGTGGAAGGGTTTAGAGAATTTCTTATTCCTTTTTATTGCAAAACCATGTAGAATCATGATGGGAAATAGATACCAGAGAATGGTGACAGTTGTTCCTCTATAGCAAATGTGATTGTTAATGGAAAGAAATGCAAGACAGCCATCTGTTGGATTGCACAGCAACATGCTTGCTTTCCAGGTCCCAGGATGGGCTGGTGGTAACTCAGATAGGAACAAGTAAAGCACTCATTGCAAGGGCAGATGGTGTTTGTGGACAATCCAAAAAGGAAAGTTACACCTGTAAAAATGGGTTCTAGGAGCACTGCAGACATCTAGGATGCATGCAAGGCTTCATCAGTATGCTACTAGCTGTACAGAGGCTTTCTGCATCTTTTCACACAGAATCACAGAACGTTAGGGATTGGAAGGCACCTCAGAAGATCATCTAGTCCAATCCCCCTGCCAGAGCAGGAACACCTAGATGAGGTTATACAGGAAGGTATCCAGGCGGGTTTTGAATGTCTCCAGAGAAGGAGACTCCACAACCTCTCTGGGCAGCCTGTTCCAGTGCTCTGTCACCCTCACTGAGAAGAAGTTTCTTCTCAAATTTAAGTGGAACCTCCTGTGTTCCAGCTTGTGGCCGTTACCCCTTGTCCTATCATTGTTTGTCACCGAGAAGAGCCTGGCTCCATCCTCGTGACACTCATCCTTTAAATATTTATAAACATGAATGAGGTCTCCCCTCAGTCTCCTCTTCTGCAAACTAAAGAGACCCAGCTCCCTCAGCCGCTCCTCATAAGGGAGATGCTCCACTCCCTCAATCATCTTTGTAGCCCTACGCTGGACTCTCTCCAGCAGTTCCCTGTCCTTCTTGAACTGAGGGGCCCAGAACTGAACACAATATTCCAGATGCGGTCTCACCAGGGCAGAGTAGAGGGAGAGGAGAACCTCTCTTGATCTGCCAACCACCCCCCTCCTGATACACCCCAGGA
>NW_010159618.1:0-21711 GCF_000695765.1 Mesitornis unicolor
GGTTTTATGCAAATCCTGACATCGAGCTGGCTGCTCTCCTGAATCCCACATTTGACAGATGAGAGCTTGGGAACGTGTGTATTTTAATGGTGCTTGTGCTGAAGATGATAAATGCAGTCGTCATCCAGCAACTTCAAAGTTCACTTTTTTTTTTAATTTTAAGAGCGACATGCATATAGTTAAAACCACTCACAGCATTACTAATACTTCCCTGAGAGGATGATTGATATACGCAGCATAAATACTCACGCAGCATGCACAGCTCCCAGTAGACAGGCAGTATTGCTTCTGCCTTCAATATTGGGGCTGAAGATCGAAGTCCAAGTGAGGTTTTTTTTCTTTTCCTTTTCAGAGGAGTGTGCTCCAAAGTTGTTATTTCACTCGCACCGTGCAGCCCTGTTTCAGAAGATAAGTCCATGAGAATAATGCTCTGCATTAATGCCAACTGCAGTTTATGACTATTTCAGCTTCAATATTGAGCCTGGAGCACAGGCGGTGGGGAGAGATGGGACAAAATTACAGAATCATTGAATGTTTGAGGTTGGAAAAACCCTCTAAGATCAACTCCAACGTCAACTCAACCCCACCATGGCCACCAAACCATGTCCCCAAGTGCCACATCCACATGGTTTTGAACTCCTCCAGGGATGGTGACTCCACCACTGCCCTGGGCAGCCTCTTTCAGCACTTGACCACTCTTTCAGTACAGAAATTTTTCCAAATATCCAACCTCACCCTGCCCTGGTGCAACTTCAGGCCATTTCCTCTTGTCCCATCACTGGTTACGGAGGAGAAGAGACCAAGAGAGCAGAAACCTTCAGTCCCAGTGCCATGGTGCCCTGCACGGTCCCACCCTGATGTCCCGCAGGGTGGGAGAAGCACTCAGGAAAGCCCATGCTAACAATCCTGGCACATATCACTCACTGCTGGAGGAATTTTCTCATCTGAACAAGATATTTGGCCTTTAGTACACAGGAGACTTTTTATCTCCAATTTCTTCAGTAGTCTTACAGAAATTGTGAGTATAGAGCTGGAAAAGCACAGCAGCACCCAAGGCAAGCTTAAATGGAAGCCAAGTCATTACTGAGTAAGTGAAATAAATTCTGGGTATTGGAAAAACACTGGGAAAAGACAAGGCACACTGATCATAAGATGGAAAAGTGGCAAAATATACAAAAATGAACAGGCCTTGGAAGTGTGGCCGCTGTGAAAGACTCGGAGGTATCTTTGCTTTCCCAGTTGCTGGCAGAGGAGGACTGGAGCTGCAAGCAAATAAATGTTCCCCTATTATTGGATTTCTCCTGTGTTCATGGAAACAAAAACTGCATTTAAAAATGTCTGACTTCACTATCAATTTTTATTTCCAGTGGAGCCACAGGCAGGGCTCTCCTGAAAGGACTCACTGGGTCTGTGAGACAGCTCACAGCCTGTTCAGCCATTTCCCTCATCATGCAGGCATTGGACAGCAGGTGAAAAAGGGGAGTCTCAGGTTTTCACAGCTCTTCATGAGCTCCTTCCTCTTTTCAAAGATTGTGTAAGGCAGTGACTTTACAAAGATGAAAGCAGATGCCAAGGAGATGCAAACCATAGGGATGGGAATATCCATACCAGTTCCCATCAAGCCTGGGACCTGGAAGGACTGTAAGAGGAGAGCCAGTCCTGACACAAACTCCCCACCCTTCCAGGTCCTCTAGACATGTCAAACATCTAATTTCTTTCCTATAAACGGTTTAATTGGTCTTGGAGACCCCCTCTTGACACGCTCCATGCTCTGTGTTTTTGAGTTGTGCTGTGGTCGCAATTATGTTCAAACCAAACAGAAATGCACCTCTAGGTCTGTTCTGACTTAATTCAGGTTTTTCCAACTACACTTAGAAGTCAGTCTCCATCTTCATCACAACAGAGGCACACCTGCAGAAGAGATGGTCATAGGCATTCACCTCTTTGAGGATGGTTCAAACAAGTAATTTTGAACAAAACCTTTGGAGATGATCGTTAATATTAAGGTGAATGGGTGTCTGCTTGAGGAGGACATGGCTTTATTTGCTTCACCTCCCAAAATCCTGGGGGAGGCTACTCTCCTGAAGTCCCCGTGGAACAAATATTAATAACGGCACAGACGCTGGATCTCGTGACACCTGTAAGGAACCCCGTTAATATTTCAGTAAGATTCAGGCAGAAGCAGAGATGAAGAAACAATGACAGATTAGCAGTGTCAGGGAATAATATTTTGCTGATTGAGAGGCATGTGGTGTTTTTTAAAAAATATGGGGGACATCATTCGCAACTTGTTCCCATGAAGAAAGAAGTCCCATGACAGATTTCAAATCTTTGGGACAGCTTTATAACTTTATCAAACAAAAGCATCAAAGTGAGAACTTTGTACTGAGGAAAAAAAAGAGGCAGAAAAATAATCCATAGGAAGCACAACAAAATATGAGATCAGGATAATCATGTTGTACTATCAAAAATGTGCTGGTTTTGTGCCTTTTGTGATGTTTTCTTTGTGACAGTTTGGTCTCAATGGCATGGGGAAAATAACTGACTTGTCTGGTGACTGACAGCAGATGGAAATGCCAGCACAAAAATGCCAGCAGAAGAAAATCTCCGCTCACATATTGCACACCTTAGCATGGCATTGCATCCAACTGTTTGGGTGCCATACGGCACCCAAAAAAGTGCAAATTTGTGTTGTCAGTATGAGGAGAAGTTACCTGGGAAACTGTCTGCATTTAGTTACTTATCAATATTCAGTGCTATTGCCAAGGCAAGATAAAGGAGTAAGATGAAAACTGTAGATAACATAGGGCGATAAATGCATTGAGAGACTCCAACTGCAGCGTTTCCTCCTGATGCTGAACTTCAGTTCTGGCCATTGTCACCAATATAAATGTCAACAGTGTTGTCTATAATTGCATCACTGAATAGCCCATATATCAACATTATTAACATCGTGGCCTTTATTACTCTTTTTTTTCTTCTCTTTACATGTTTGATTAAAGAATTTATTAGTATTTATATCCCACTCCACTTTATTTTGTATTCACCTTTCCATTAGCCTGTCTCTGGATGAATTTTCTGTGAAGGAGCGAGAGCATCTCCTGTGCTGCTGGAGCTCAGCCGAAAATGTTTGGTACCATAAAGACAGCAAAATCGAAGTATGTGCAGCTCTTCCCATAGATGTGAGGGTCAGTATCTCCATGAAGATATCCAAGAAATAGAAATGTCTTTTTGGAAGTCAATGCACAGGCAGGTAGACTTTCCAGTGAGAGAAAATAAGTGTTTTCTTTGTGTGTTTGGATGTGCTGTTGTGTGCACACCGGACCCTCATTCGCGATAGCCTGTGAGTAAAGTATGGGCAAAAATACTGCCTTTCTGTCAGCTTTATCTGTAAAACAATAAAAAACTTCCATCATCAAGAAGGAAGGGCCAGCAGCCTGCTTTTGTGATACGAGCTTTTCTTTTTTATTATGTCTGAGACGAAGAACGACTCTTGTTTAAAAATGCTGCTTTATTGCAGCGGGCCGGGAGATGAGATAAGGGCAAATACCAAACACAGGATGTGTGAAAAATGGGAACAATAAGGTCTTTTGAGCAAGTTCCTGCTATGGTGATTGAGGTGCGACACTGTATCATATGCAGGAAAATTACCATATAATCAATTAAAATTGGTGCCACTGCACCTGGACAGAGCTGTCTCACAGCAATATATAATAAATATAAGTTTTCTCTGCTTTTTGTCAAGGTTATGTGACTTTGTAAGCAGAGCACAGACACTGCCTGCAGCAGGAAGGGTTTGGGACCGGGACAGCACCCGCTGCAGCACTCCTGTAGACGTGGCACTTAGGGACATGGTTTGGTGACCATGGGGAGTTGGGATGGCGTTGGACTGGGTGATCTTAGAGCGTTTTACCCAACTCAATGAGTCTGTGACTGTGTTCTTGCTGCCTGGCCTCCATCACAACATCTCCTTTGGACACTGCTGGCTGCCATGGGCTGCAGTCAGGAGCTGTAGACTGAGGCTGCTGCAGCTCTGGCAGAGACACCTGGAATGGGCCAAAGTCTCTAATTTGGGACTTCCTTTTCCCTTTTTCCTTGTCTTTTTGAAGGCCAGTGAAGACCATACGGGCACTGAAATAATGTCATTTTTCCTCTCACCAAGCGAGCGGTCATCGCATCCCATGTTTTGTGGCAAGATGAGTGGGGTTCTGCAGTCAGCGCCGCTGCCATGCCCACACAACAATGCTCAACAAAGCCTCTCACTGATGTTATTTCTCAATTACTTTTTGTTAAGAAAATATGTGGCATGCTTCAAGTGCTGCATTCAGTAATTGTGCTGAACTCTTCAGTGCTGTGTGATAGCTTTCTTACCAGCCCCATCATTAAACCTGTCACGGGAGCCTTCAACACTTGTCAACGCAGTGAGGCTGCCTTTGAAAAACACGCAGATTATTTTTTACACATGCCACCTGTTAGGGAGCATTTGGGAGAGCAAAATGAATGAAATTCAAGCATCCCACGTGGAAACGATAGTATATGGAATGGCTCTGGTAAATAACCTGGGTTTGGGGTTTTTTTAAGGCAGACAGAAGTACAAACATTTATTACGTGCACACACATACGTTGTCTGGAAGGGTCCGTTGCTCACACACACAGCTGCAATTTATATGTTGGTGCTAGAAAAGCAGTATCGTGGTTCCCCTTATGCCACAGCACAATTTGAGATATCATTCTAACAAATAATGTCATTTCCTATTCTCATGTGTTTTAGCAAATAATTTTAGGGATGACTGAATTATTTCCAGAGAATGCAGCTACCATATAATGGGACCAATTAAGAGATTTTTGGACACAAAAAGTATTCAAATCCTTCACAAGACCAACTTAAAGTGCACAACTGATTTTGTGGTGAATTTTCCTTTCTCCTGCAGACACCTGCATTACTCAAGGGCAACTCTTTCTCAGGTCTTGCTTCCACTGGAGCCGGGAAAAGGGAACATTCCAGTGTGATGGGAAAGGGTCTTATTTAAGTTTCTGCCCTCCTGCCAAACACAGTTGTTTAATTAGCGTGGTAATTGGCTCTCGTTGCTGTTGGCTATTGAAAAAGCCCATTTCTCAGATCGATACTGCTCATTTCTTTCTGCATCCCCAGTGTTCTGCGCAGTCCTGGAGACACCAGGCTCTGTTTGTACTGCAGCGCTGCTGATTCAGAGCAGCAGAAGGCACTTCAAAGCCTTCCGCTGGTTATTTTCCTGATGTTAGTTACATTTCAAAGTCAAATGATTTTTCAGTGAAAAAAAAATCTGTTGTCATTTAAATTTGGTTCGTTTTCAAACATCAAATAAAGTTCAATAAATTTTTTTTTTTAAAACACTGAAATCAAGTATTTCAGCAGAGCTGACATATTTAATTTTGACAGTTTTAATGGAACAGTTTTGATCTGTTTCCAAAGAGCTTGTCCAAGTGAAGTCATTAGTGGTCACACTTAAAAACGTTAGGACTTTTGAAGATTAACATCATGACAACATTTCAATTTCATTAAAGCAAAATATTTTTATTCATTCAAAATGACTTTAAAAAGTATTGAAAATTTTGATTTCTTTGAATTCAAATTTGAAGATGGAAAATTAATTCATTGAAGCAGAAAACATAGATCTCACATGGGTACAACATAAATGGGTGTGCAGCTGTGGGAGCACATCTGGCAGCAGGGCACGGCCAGCACTGAGATACTCACGGTAAGTGATTAAGGCCAGCAACCCAGAAAACACAATGTCAGCTTAATTAGATCTTCAAAATCTTGCAGCTGCTTAATAATAAGGAATTATTTTAAAATATTAAGCCTAACATCTTTAAATAGAGGTTTTGTCAGGGTTTTTACTGTTCAATTACATAAAGAATATTATATAGAATTTCTATCAAGAGTTTGTTTACTAAGGGTTTGACTGTCCTAAGCAAAACAGTAGACAGTTTATTAATCCGAAATGCTTTTAGAACATCTTTTGTTTGAAAAGAAAGCCAACAGTTTCTCCAGGATTATTTCTGTTTCTGTTATTTTTTCTATCAGAAATGTTGATAATGATTTTTTTTTCTTTTTTCAGAGTCACGCCTTCCCCATAAGGGCTATGCAGTCTTTTAAAATGTATGCGGTGTTCCTGTTAAATACATTTTGAGAACACTGTGCACATGAAAACACTCCTCTGCACTGATATATATGTCAGGGAGAGGCAATAGCCTCCAAAGTACCCGAACTTGCAACTCCAAAAGCTGTATTCCCATATTTTAATGTACAAATTTAATTTTGCATTCTCTGTACAAACCTTGACACACCTGTATATCTGCTTGTTAGAATTACAGAAGAGAGATGCGCAAATGGACAGAATGGGGCAGGGGTTGGAAAGCCACCGCGGTGGGTGACCATGCCATGGTGCCAGTAGTGACTGTGCCATGGTGCCATCAGTGACCATGCCATGGTGCCATGAGTGACCATGCTGCAGTGCTGTTTGTGACCGTTCCATGGTGCCAATGGTGGCCATGCTGCAGTGCCATTGCCAGCACCATCCTCAGCAGGGGCACTTGTGGGAGCAGGGCTAGCACTGGGAATTGCTCCCCAGGTTTCTATCAAGGGCTTTGTGCCATCATGCATCTTCCGAAGTTAATTAATGGCTTGAACTTTGTATTCTCAGAAACTCGTTGACTGGTGAGCACACGCCTGCTGCATTTACAGAATACAAATGGCACAAGGCAATGTTTTCTGCTGGCTCCTTGCAACCTCCAAGCATAAGAAAGGGGAGCAACATGCACGTGCCTGGGCTAAGGAGGGAGAAAAGAGCAGAAGTTTGGCTCCAGCAGTGGGGTCTGCTCTCCCTTGCATCTCCTGTACATCCTGAAGTGAGCAGGACTGGAGAGATACTGGAGGACCAGACCCCCTTGCTGTGGTTTTTATTTATTATTTTGAAAATAATGATAGTTATCTAAAGCATACAAAAAAGTGTCCTGAAAATACTGCAGAAAGTGGTGTGTGTCTGGGTTTTCACAAAGCCTGAAATAAAGTCGTACGGGCTCCTCCTGCTCCTCCTGCTGTGTATAAGGCACCTCGGAGGCCTGGAGATGTTGCCAGTCCCATAAATGCCAGTAAAGACTGTAGAACAAGCCAAATTTATGACAAAAAAGAGGCCAAGACCTGTGCAAGCTGTTTCTGCATGTTTTTCCCAAGGTGTAGCCATGTACGACCACCTGGAAACTGAGGGTGGGAAGGAGCGTGCTGCTCCTGCATCCCAGCATCCTCAACAGTGGCAGAGCTGGTAGGCCCTGTCCTGGGTTATCCCATCCACCAGCCAGGTCTGCCATGTACAAACAGCCACCACATCAGGAAAAATCAGTAGGATTTCCAAAGATAAAAGGGAAAAGTAAATTATCCAACTGAGTCTTCAAATAATCATATTTTTGTCACTTAATTGCAGCTATTCTGGCAAAAATATCCAGTGATTGCCCTACTTTAGAAATCTTTGACAGTAGTTTGATGAGGAAGTTCATGTATATTAATGACATCAGCTGGAGTGATCAGTTAGATGAGGACGTGTTAATTACATTGCCATGAGCCCTCATATCTGACCAAGAGAAGGCCATGCGTATACCTCCAGGGACCCCATTTGGGATGTTTGGCTGGAGGCAGGGGTTGTTTTGGAATGATCCAGAGCTTCAACCTTAGATTGCAGCATCTTGGCAGTGTCCCTGGGCCACATCTTCATCTCCTTCCACTGCTGACCCCAGCCCCTCTCATAACAGCTGCCTTCCTCTGTCCTGTGACTGGCCTCATGTCTTCCTCTCCTGGACCCAAACCTTTCTTGGTCCAGGGTTGGTGACTATTTAGATGTGTGCTATGTATGAGATGTTGTGAGCAAGGAACCGCCATGGGTCCTGCCCTGGAAGCCGAGCTCACACTGTGCTGGTGATGTTGCAGCCCAGCTGCCCATGGTGTGGTTATCTCAGCTGGTTTGGAGGTCTCTGATGCCAGGGTTTCCCCTCCATCCCTTCGCTGGACGCACCCTGAGCTGGCAATTGGCCTGAAAACAAATCCTCTTTCATGCTGTTACTCCCAGTAATTTCTCTCTTCCATCGATGTCAACAAATCTCTCACATCCTTCATGCTCATGCCCTTGCAATACATTTATATGCTCTTATGCCCCTTAAACAGATTTTTCAAGCTGATGCAGCTTCCAGGTTTTCACGGTTAAGTGAGAAATGAACGATGAGTGAGAACAAAGCCTCCCATTATGGAGTAAACCCAAGCGTGTGCTAATTACTGCACACAGACAGCGCAGGGACAAGGGGAGCCTGTGCTGGGGACACAAGGGGACACAGACACAATCTCTGTGGAGGAGAGACGGGGCCAATGTCCTGGGGTCTCCTGCATGGAGGATGAGGATGCTCTAAAAGAGGTGATGAAGTGTAAATGACGGGCAGAAAGATGTATATTGGAAATGGGCTAGGGCCTTTTTGTAAAATTGAACCGCTGTGAGAAAATATAGGACTGCTTCCCCAATAGAGCACCCCGAGAAATGAATGTTCTCCTCCTCTGACAAGGTGTTTTCCTGGCTATGGCTATTGATGTCTCCAGCATCTGCAGATGTGGTTCCCCTCATCACATTTGACTCTAAAGACAAGAGCCCTGACCTGCCCATCCCCACCCCAATGTGCTCTGTCTGCAGAGAGAAAAGACCCAAAAAAAGACCCCCAGTTCCTCTTCCAGTATAAATAAGCTTTTTATACTGAAATTTATTTGTGCATAGGACAATGCGCATGGGAGCCATCACTGCTGGTGTGGACACAGACCTGGGTCTCTGGTGCTTCCAAGGTGGGGGTTGGACAGGGATTTCCTCCTGTTAATCACATGGGGATGCTCTGACTGCAGGTGAGATGCTCTGATACCAGGTGGGATGGTCTGATGTCAGGTGGGATGCTCTTACATGCCTTCATGGCTTTATTATCAGCATTATTATTTACTGACTTTCAGTGCTCTGTCTGTGTTTCCCCCAGGAGATGCCTGTCCTGGACGCTGCTGCCTCGCACACGCAGGAAGGAGCACTGACCTCTCAAAATTTTAGTGATGCCTCACTTACAGCCCATTACCATGGTCATTTCTGAGTTGTATTTGCAGATCAACCTTTGCTAACTTTTGATTTCTGTTCCTTGATCTCATTTTCTTCACCAATCACCAACATTACAAATTCGCCAAACCCAGAAACTATCATTCCACAGTGCATTAATTTATAAGGACCTACCACTTTTTAAAATAATTACAGTAAATTCAACATCCTTCCCATAACTATGCAAAGAGTAACAAGTTATTTATCCTAGTATATTCTTAGAAACACAGTTTCTATTTTGTTTCCTGTTGGCTAAAATAGTGAAAATAACAGTATAAATGTACTTTCTCTTATGACAGCTAAATCTGGGATTTGAACCTGGGTTGATGTAAGAGGAACACTGCAATTAGTGCACATCCAGAGCGCTAATTGCACCTCATCAGCATGAAGGCAGCTGCCCTGAGCACCTTTCAGTTGGGTGATTTGAGCAGCTGAAGGAAAAACACTTTCTGAGATGAAAAGCAGAGGTTTCTTGCCAAGCCCGAGCCTTGTCCCAGAGTCAGAAGCACTTTGGGACTGAGATTGGTTGCATGAATTCTGGGTTCTGTTTTCTTTCCATACGGCTTCAGCAGGGCCCTCTATGGACAAGTGCTTCACAACCCTTTTAATTCCATAAGTGGGCTTAATATGCACCTTCAGTAACTCTGTCTTGTGGCTTTCAGTTCATACTCCTGATGGGACATTTAACTTTTCTTAATCAATTACAGGAATTGGTCCATTTATGGAAAATCCATTCGCAGTTTTGAATTCAGAGTGAATTATTTGTGGGTTTGGGGACAAAAAGGGTTTGTTCCACTGAGTAGTTTCCTGAAAAATCAAAGTGTGTCAAGGAGTTTTCCTTGACAAATGACGAGGCTGCCAAGCAATCATTTAGTTTTCAGTATAGCTAGTAGTTTAAATAATGTAGTCAAACTCCTCATTTCTTACCTGATGTAGATATCTGATGTAGATATCTGCGGATACCTGGTGTAAATTCCCACCCATTGGCAGGCTGGGTTTACTTTTTCTGATGATATTCTGTCTTTTTGCATTATTCAGAAAGTCCTTCCCAGCCACCTCAGATGTCCCTCTCAGTTGGTCAGAACAGAGGGCAGTGTCAACATCTCAGAGGCTCAGTTTGGGGTATGGCTGCTACTCCATGCCCCAAAACCCACTCGTTTCTTTCAAACACCAGAGACTCATGTCAAGAGATAATTCTGCCCTTATCCTTTAAACCCCTCTGCCTACAGACAGTGACAGCTGCTGATAGGGTGACAGCAGCAAGGGCTGCAGGCTGTCAGCTGGAGGGCTTGGAAGGTTTAATTTTGATTCTAAATGATTTTATGTGGGGAAACCATGAGTGATAGGGCTGACAAATAGCACTGCATCACTTCATGTTTGTTTCCCCTTAACTAACTATTTGCCTTTCTTCCTTTTCACGTCACACATGTTTTGGAGCCACCTTTCAGTTCAGATCTTTAAACTTCCCGGGGAAGGGGAACCCCCGACATTTTCCCTTTGCAGAGGTTGCCGGCTGACAGCGCTGTCTCGTGGCTCGATTTAATCCCTGAGAAAACAGGGAAGCATGATCACACATGACATCTAGGTTACCTCTGTGGTCAGACATAGGCCCAGGATACAGCACGGCTGGAATTACCAGGAGGATGAAAGCACCCCGGAGGAGTCAGCTTCACCATAAATTCTGCATTTTTCAATGTTTAAAGGCTTTGTTTCCCAAGTGTCCTGCCCATCCCCTCCCCACCTGCAGCCCCAGCAGTACCAGGAAAGACCTTGGACCCCAGAGCCGTTTTCACACAGCTTTGATGGCAGTGACCCCCCACTTTTCTCAGGTGGGGTTACTATGGAAAAGGTTGGGTTTTGTTGGTTTTGGGGTTCTTTTAATTTAAAAGTTTAGTACAGACACCAAAAATTTTTCCCTGGATTTAAGTATTGCTTGTTCCTGCTCTGTTATAGCAGCTCCTGTTCTCTACTTCTAGCTAGAAGGAGCAGATTTTGGGAGTATCTGTCTGTTTTCTTCAGTTTTCCAAGACAAGGGTTTTGATTATCAAGAAATATGAGCTCAGGAGGCTTTGGCAATGAACAGCATTTGAGCCTCCCCCATATTTCTGTTGCTCAGAGTGCCCATCCTTCTGTTTTTCCCTTGTGATGCTTTAGATAACACAGCATTAATTGGAATTGGGAAAAGACTGAGCCTGGGAGTTGTGAGACTGTTACCACTCAACAGCATAGCAAGCAACGCATTGATGAGATTGCTCTCTCCTTTCATTGCTGAACAACTTTAAGCTCAAAAAGAAGGTAGATGTGAATAATACTGGTGTGGAAGGACTCTCTCCAGCACAGGAGTGAGTAGCTATATAGAAGACAAACCAGCTCTCACGCCCATCCGGAGCAGCGTCTCCTCTGCAATTGCTTTTCAAGGGATAAAAATGAGGATCTGCTCGCAGGGACCGAGCACAGAGCTCCCCATCAATCCTGCTTGAAATTAGTTCAGTGAAAGTTTAAAAATACTGTTAAAATATTATTTTGTAACAGGACGAAGTGCTGGTGGAGATGCTGGCCCTGGGGACAACCATAGTGGTGGTGCTGTTACCTGGGGCAGAGGACGGACATCCCCTTGCTGGAGCAGAACTGATCCCTGTTTATACCAAAGAAGGGCTCCCCTCTAGTGCAAAGTAACTTTCCTACTGAGAGACACGGCCTGTCAAGCAATCACTATGGAAATGTGTTTGTTTAACTTCTTGTCAGTATCTTAACCTTCGTACTCTATAGAAAAGCTCATTTAATTCCCAGCTGAAGCCCTGGTATGAGATGTGAGAGCAGCTCCGTGCTCACATTCTGGATGGATGCTGTCCCACCAGATGATGGCCTTAGGGGTCCTGCTGGTGCAGGAAGGCAGAATCAAGCTATGACTTAGAGAAATCAAAGAAAAAAACCCAAAACCGTCAGGCTTGGCTCTGCCTCCACCCCATACCACTGAAACACCCAACCAGGTCCTTGCTCCTGAGGGGATCCTTACAAACTTTCCAGCTGATGAGGCTGAAGCCCTGGCAAATCTGAGCTCCTGCAGTACAGATAGTGAGGAATCGCTTTAAAACACTTTGCTTAGAAAAATTAATAACTCGCCTTTTAAGTCCTTTATTTTTTTTTGGAGTCTGCACAAATGCAACTGTAATTTTAATTTTAAGGGTTTGAATACAGAAGAGAAACGGCAACGACATTATCAAATTATAAGTAAAGATCACTTATTTTGTTTCAACCTTTATAGTGAAAATTATTTTCTTATTAAAAAAAAATCAAAGAGCTATTATAATTTTCCTGGCTTTTTAAAGAAGTAATGAGCAGTAAACTCAGGCAATTATTCACATACATTATTAAATGTCACTGTTAAACAACGGCATACTATGAAGAGGAGGAGACATCAATTTATGGAGGAAACTTCGGGCCGATTTCATACTCACTGAATTCTCCTTCTTCAATGTGATGCCTGAATAATTTTATGCACAGTGCTTCAAATAAAGGTAGAATTTTCTTGATATCTATTTGACTACGAGTTTAATTGAAATGCTTCTTATACCATCTTGTGTGTTAATTCAACCAGCAAAACCCACTTACGTGCTCCTAAATGAAACAAAATTAGATCGCATATCACATTTTAAACATGATCTATACCGACACTAAAGAGTTTGTGTTGCTTTTACCAATTCACCACCTCAGAGTTTGCAGTCTTCTTTCTTTATCCCCAGCAACAATTGCTCCAGCAAGGGCAGTTTTAGTGAAATGTCACCTTTTAGACCAAGAAATAAGGTCGAATATCCGAGGTGAAACTGTCCACATCCTTTGGAGGGGAGAAAAGACACTTCCAAGTTTTCTGTCAGGTGTTTATTACCTCGGATAGTACCTAAAGGGTAATCAGAGTGGCAATGTGTTTTATTTATTATGGTTATTTGCTAGTTAACATATTGCTATTACTACTTGCAATTTGGCATATTAAACTACATTAACGGGAAACTAAAAATGCAATAAAATGGTCTGAAAAAAAATGATGGTCTGCAAGCCCACAGGTACCAAATAACAAACGTTTCCTGCCCAGGACACCGCATTGACATGAGAAAATTGGGAATTGGTATCAGTTTGGATTTGAGTAATCACAGCCTGCTTGTAGTAACAAATGACATTGAAATGAGGTCCAGGTTTCGTAATGTGAACGAACTGTTAAAATTCTGAAAACAGGTTTGATCCATTTAATAAAACCAATTTGAAGGCCTTCAGAAGATGCCTATATGGTACAATCACAGCAGAAGGCTACAGTGCCTGAAAAATTGTCAGCCTAAGAAATTTTGCCTGACCTACAGGAAAACTGCAGATTTTTGTATGGAAAGAAAACAGAATGGAGGGAAAGTGAACAGCAGTGAATATGTATCAGGAGTAGAAATTCAGAATTATATTAAAGGAAGCAAATCAGTATCTAGATGGCTTTTCTAATTAATATTATGAATAAAAAATAAATTATTTTGAGATGGAAGTGGAAACTTTTTCACGTAGCAAAGGCAGGAGAACCCAGTAATGCTGGCAGGGCTGCAGCTGGAAGAAAGCAGATGATGGGGCCATGCCGTAGGGAGACAAAGCACTTCTTGTTCCTGTATTAACTCAGGACACACACTATAAAGATGTTGCTCAGCCTGAGCTTTAAGAGTCAGATCCTCCAAATAAATATGAATATTTTAAAGGCTGTGGCCAGGAGGGTATGTGGCACCCTGGAGTGCCCTGGGGAGCAGCACAGTCAGGTCCTGTTGGGATGCACGGGATCAGCACAGTGCTGCCAGGAAAAATAATGGGGCGGCTGATAAGGGACTCAATTACTAAATTGAGGAAGGGCAATATAAATAATGCAAATCAAGATGAGTGTATGGGTAATAGATCCTGTCAAGCCAAATTGACATCTTCTTTTAATGAGATTATGAGCTTGGCTGATAAAGGTAATAGCGTTGTTGTAATGGGTGTCTGTACAGCATTTGAATTGGTACCACATAACATTTTAATTAAGAGACCAGGATAATATAAAGTGCACATAATAAACAGGCAGTGCATTAGGAAGCAGCTACCTGGCATTTCCCAGCATGTAATGTTGCGTTTCCCAGTGCAGTGCTCCAAATCCAGCTGCTCTGGGCTGGGGGATGCAGCAGATCCTGTCCACTGCCGCTGGGGTCCCTCCTGACCCTGTGTCCCATCCTTTGGAAAACGTTCATAAACTTCAGAGGGCTGCCAAAATTACTTACAGAGGACTGTGTGTTTTCTTCCTCAAATGTCGTTATTGCACAGAGCTTGCTTTTTTTCCCCAGGAAGTGTGTGTTTTCTGCTGCCTGCTGCTTAAACTGCATTATCTTGTGGCCAGAGGGGTTTGCAATGGTTATTATTACCTGTTGATTTTAACAACGGAGAACCCAGCCTTGTATTTCTGCAGTCTTTGCTGTGCAGAGCGTTTTGCGTGGCACCATCAGATGGTGGTGTGGAGGCAGGAACGGGTGGTGGAAGGGGACCAGCAGCGCGGGACGGGGGATGCGAGCGCTGCGCTCCAGGACTGTTTCTCTGCTCTGCCCCCAGCACCGTTTCCCCGTGTTCCCTTTGATTTTCGTGGTTTCCCACCCACCCTGACACCCCTACGTGCAGTTTTTCTCTGAACCCCTGGAGTCTGGAGCCTGCAGCACCTCGGTGCTCAGCACCCCACAGACATTGCTGGTCTGGTCCCCCTGTCAGCAGCCATCGCAGGGGAGGCAGCGTTAGGGCAGGGGGTGTTGGTCCCGGTTTGGTTACTGGTGGCTCCCCATGCCATACCCCAAATCTAGCATAGGATATAAAAATAATCCAACTGAGAGGGATGTGTGAGAAATGATGGCGTGGCTAATTTTTCTCTATTTATTTTGTTTTGTCTTTTTCTCAGCAGTGACCCTCATCACACTGCATCACACTGACCATGAAAGACACCACACATAGTTGCTGGGATATTGTACCAGGTCCTTAATAGCATATTCCTTCAGAATTTGATTGATGTAAAGTTATTTCATCTTCTGGCTGGATGTTTTCAGATGATGAGGACGAATCTGAATCTATTATTATGGCAATCCATTAGACGCACCCCAGCTCCCTGTTTCTCCATTTCTGAATGCTTTTTCAAATGTGTGTGTGTGTATATATATACACACACACACACAGAGACATGTGTAAATAAATAAATAAATAAATGAATGTAAGTGTAAATTTAAATAAACATGTATAAGTAAATGTAAATAAACATGTATAAATAACCAAATACACAGACAGAAATGCTGCTGTCAATGTCAGTACCTGAGCAGCCCTACAGACTTCAGAGAAATACAGAAATAGCAAAGTTCACGGCAGAATGACCTCTTTTGTCTCCATCTGATGAGATACAGCAAATAGACAAGGATCTATGGGAAGTTTCCTAAGTATGTAGGAAGTCTTCATTACCACCACAATGCACAAGACTCAGCAATAAAACAGAAGTGCTGGTGCTTAATGTGGTGCTGCAAAAGGTGGTTATGAAGCTGGAATGTGCACTGCAGTAAAAGGCATTAAATACCTGCCACTTCTCACTAAAATACAACTTAAAAGCTTTTGCTGCAGTAGAAACAATCAGCCCAGGATTCCTAAAAGACAAGTGGTTACTCTACCTCAGTGTGTGAGTGTCCAGCTCCGAGGAGGCTGATCTGCCAAAATATTTCTGGAAACCTGAAGGCATTTCAAGCTCAGCATCTAAAAGCAGGAAAAACCCCAAACCACAGCTTCTCTTCCCAAACGCTGTCCTCGCAGACTGTGGCGAGAATGAAGCACAGTGTGAAGGGCTAATTTTCTGAGTGACAGCATAAATCATCACTGGAGGCAGTTGCTTAATTAAAGCTGTGCAAAGAGATGACTTTCCAGTGTTCTGGCAGCTCCAAGACATCCAGAAGTCATTTCAGGTCAAGCAAAAGGGCTCATTTAACCCCTTTTTACTCTTTTATATGTTTTAGTGCAGTTTTAAGCATTCTTTAAGCATTTGCCTCTGAAACAAAAAGATGTATTCAAAGACATTTCTGAGTAAAAATAGTGAAAATATAAGCTGAAATTACTTAAAATCAGAGAAGACACACAGACTGAAAACTAAGAGTTGAAGCTTTGCTCTAACTTTTTATTTTCCCAATGTAAAAATTTAGAAAAGCTGGAGCAGCTTCGTGACCATTGTATTATCACCAATATTTCTTTCTCTGTCAAAAACCCAAAAGTGCCCATTTCCAGCTGTGAGGCCCTGGGGCAGGGTGGGGAGTGGGGATGGACAGCCAGGACGAGCAGAAGGGGAGGAGATGGAGACTCCCCAGGGAAACACACAATGAGAAATACATCTGATTAAATGGTTTTTTAGGAAGAAAAATGTGTGAGGGCTTCTGCTTGAAATACTGAAAGTAATTAAAGAAAGAAATGACAACAAATTGTGGAATCCCTTCAAGTGTGGGTGATGTGGTGGGCTCCAGCGCACTTCCACCCACCACCCTTCTGTCCTCCACTACTGGCAGCGGGACAGAAAACAACTGAAAATGCTACAAAAAACGGTGTTCAATCTCCTCAGAAATGGCCTTGTCATGAAAACAAGTCAAGATAAGATGAGTTTGGTGAATTTGGAGCTAATTGACAACCCACCTGCTGCAGAGGGCACAGCAGTGGGAGCGAGGTGCTACTTGCTGAGGGTGCCCGTGCCGAGGGGGACAGACGGAAGAAGGGCGCGCGGGTCTGTGTCCAGCCCCATCTGATGGCCCTGTCTCGCGGGGTCTCGACATGCCTCTCTAACCGCTTCTCCCCATGGGGATGCGTTTCAGGGGTGTCAGCTACAACGAGGCTGTACAGAATACAGTGAAACAAGGCAGATTGTCAGGGAAAAGTGAACAGATGGGGAGCCTATATTTAGAAGAGAAACAAAGAGGAAGGGCAGGAGAGGAAGTGCCTGCCTGTGAGAGGAGAGGTTTTTGTCATGTCTGGCTTAGCAGCGCTCGTTAATCCCAGTCAAACGCAGTGGCTGGCAATGCCAATTGCCTGCACTGGATAAAGTCTGATTTTGAGATAAATGGTCAATCCTGTGCACCCCAGAGATGGCAATAACACCTCTGGGAAAGGCCAAGGGGGCCAGGCTCACATGTGACCCCAATAAATGTCCTGTGATGGAGCAGTTGGCTGAGCACAATCATATTTCCAGGTTCCATTGGATGTTTCACTGCCTCTCAGCTTCCTGACATGCCAGCAGCAGGAGGAATTCCCAAATTACACATTATTCACCCCTTTCTAGCATCGCGACGTGGTGGAGAGACTTCTATCAACTCTCATTATGGAGCATTATTACGTCCCACTCAGGCTTCCCCTGTCCTCTGCGCCCCATCCAAAGGCTGAGGAGATGCTGCTGTATTTGGAGACCATCCCCTCCCGGCACGAGCGTCACATATGGATTCGCAGAAAAGTGTCCTTGTTTTAAACACTTCCAGAATCCGAGTTACCCAAACTTGATATTTCACACAGTAGAACTGCTGCTGAAGAGAAGGAAGAGAGGGAGTAAAACAGATTTAGGAAAACAAGAAGTGCTCTGCTTGTGGAGAATCAGCAATTACAAATCAAGTTTCTGCTAACTACAGGGGATTACTTAATATTTCTCTGATCAGCGATGTTTTATGGTTGACCTCGCCTCCAGGAAACTACGCTGTCAGAAGAGCAGACACATTTTCATTGACTTTTAAATAACTCCAACCATTTTACAAAAAATACATGCATTGGTTTAAATAGATGTTGTACCCTTCTCACATCTAAAGGCTCCGGTTTTAAGAGCGTTACTCTTTTTTCCCTCCAAAACTCTGAGATTTCAAGGTCAAATTTTACTCCCTGTGCATGTTAAATGAACTCATTTCCTATCCGCTGGTTCACTTGTAGCTTCAGGGCTGACCAACATAATTCTCCTTCCACCCTAACTCAGCAAACCTATTTTTCATATACTTAAGTCATATTGACTTCAGTGGACACTAAGCATTACCTTAAATTATTAAAGCTAATTTAAGTCATAGAGTGAAGAGAAGCCCTCGTCAGTCAGAGGACGTTGGGAGTCACTCACGTGCACTCCTCGGTTACGGGAAGAATCACTGCAAATCTGCTGGTGTCATGGAAACAAAACTTCTTTCTCAGGTTGTTTTATAGAAGTGGGTTTTTTTGTTCTGTTTGGAAAAAGGTGAAGTACAGAGAGAAGTGAAGAAGAGTCCAAGAGATGTGGTCATGAGACTGATTTTGTGAGATAGTCAAGCAGTTTAGGAGCACAAAGAACTTTCAGCAAGAATTCAATGTACAGCCAGAAAGCAACCAAAAAGCTGAAAGTTGAATCTGTGGTATGTGACAGAAATGTGAGTTCCCGCTATAAGGATAGGTAGAATTTTAGAATGTTTCTGTATTTCTGAAACATAAAATTATTAACCACATATATTTCACTTTTTCTAAAATCACATATATTGAATGTATATGCTCCAACAGCTAACACACAAACTTCTTCTACTGGATTTTTTTTTTTAAGTATTCACATGATAGCACTGAAAATATAATTGCAAAGTCATATTTCTTTACTACACCTAACTAAAAACTGCACCTAAAAAAATGACAGCACAAGCACTGGTGGTAAGGGTATGAACAGGGAAATACCTGTATTCATATTGGGTTACCTTGCAGCATCAAGATATCTCGATGACACGGTGAGACACCTATGGCACTGCCTTGCCCTTGTCTTATCATCGAACACAGTGCCCAAACACAACAGCCTAAAAACTACCATTTTCACAATTTTTACCTTTCATATGAAAACCAAAACGCTGCTCAGCAATAGCCAGAAAATTTGGATTGCTCAGCAGTAGGCAGAAGAGCAGCTCAGGTTTTGTGCGGTACATGTCCTGGTTGTGTGTTCGCCAAGTCGCAGAGCCTGGGTGCTGCTCTGACTTTCAATGAGGGGAAACAACTGCCATGAACTGCAGCAGGAGCATTCGTCACGGTGCCACCATCCCAGCATCTGGGTATGGGGCAACAACCACCCAGTGCTCAGCCTGGCACCCAAACCCTCCCAAAAACCCGCAAATTGATGCAGTGCCCATTAGCAGCACCAGTTATATCACATACAGTCAGTGAAACTTCATTTTTAAACAAATTTTCTTCATAAAAATGTTTTATTTTCAATAATATCTCTTTACACTGATTTCCTCATTAGGCCTTCTGAAATAGAGCAGCTCTGACATTGTCCTAGCTCTAGGAGACATCTTAATAACACAAGCAAATGTTAATGACTTTTAGAAAACCATCCCAAAGCAGCTTCTTTTACATGATATAAAGCTGCACAGATCCACCAATAGAGTCAGCTTGATTTATGTTGGCTGTAATTCTTGCCCACAATATTTAACGGCTTTTATTAAATATTTAATTATCCTTTTGAATACTTTCCTTGAGCTCTGCCCTTTACTCCTGGGATGGGTTCCCAGGCAGCCAGCACTGACACTACTTCTTCAGGAATATTAAATGTTTATGGCGATTTTTATATGGGATGAGGTCCAACTGCTGAAAGCAGTGGACAGGATTAGTCACCTCGCCTTTGAAACAGGGCACATCCTCCAGTCTGCCCGGAAAACGTTGTTGTTATTGTTGTTGTTGTTGTTGTTATTTTCATTATTTTAATAATTTTTATTTTTGTTAAGGCTGTAGCAGACTTCTTTTTTCAATGGTTTATCCATCTGGGGAGGAGAAACCACCCAATAACCTACAGCAAATGACCAGATGTGCTTCTGGTAGGACCTGGGAGTCGAGGAGGCCGTTTGGCACATGCTGGTCTCTCAGTATGAGTGAATTGAGGGGTCTGATGTTAAAATAGTGATTTATTCTTGGCTTGGTCCAGATAGCCTCAGCTTTCCATAGAATCTTCTGCATCCCAGGAAGTCTTTTTTAAGAACTGAAATGCAATTTGGCACCCGGAGTGCCTTCATATTTTATTTAAACAACCGAAACATATCTTAATTTTTGATATGTGTGATACATATTGATACGCCAGAGAGCTGGGAAGGAATTGCTCTCTGTTTTGCAGCAAGGAGCCTTATGGGCAGGGCGCTCATGTGGTTGTGCTTATGTGGGACCTTTTGAACAAGCACAGAGCCCTTGTCCTTTGGGGCCTCCAGAACATGCCACCACGAAATGTCACCAGCTTTTACTTTGAAAAAGCTGTTGTTTTTGCTAATATCTGTAATTTGAAACAAGAGGGTGAAGAGCCCAGCAGCATGTGTACCGCCAGGTTACCATGGCATTACATGGTGACAACACAGGAATCAATTCTGACAAATGACTTGCTTTCCTAAACCTGAGCAGTTTAACATTAAAAACATGGGGAGACAACACATGGCATCAAGCACAGAGCCTGCTTGGCAGCAAACCGGTGCTGAGCGGGGCAAATGGGTTTACTTCCAGATAGAAAACACTGAAAGAATAAGAACCAGAGTTGCGCAGTGAAGACCAATTGAAATACACTTATTTTCTTCCACGCAACTGTGAGTTTTGACTCTGTGTACATACATAAACACATATTCACTACGCTTAGTAAACTCATAAGTGATTCTTTAACTGCAAGAAACCATTAGATGTGACATCATGGAGTGTTATTAAATGGGACTGGCTAATGTTTACAGAATGGGTAGATGTGCTCTTTTGTACTGGCCTGGTGTAACCATATGGAAAGCATCAATACTTAGGAATTGCAATAAAAATTTCTGTGTGACTGACAGTGCATCTATGGTGTTGGGCTGCAGAATATAGTGTCAGCTCACCCCAACTTCACTGAAAGGGCTGATATGCCCTTAATTACTTACCCACAGCAAGCACCCCAAAGGTGAATCTCCCAAAGGTCTCCCCTCCCCTCAGTTAAACTTACTAGAGCTTACAGAGGAAATTAACTTCAATTTCCCCACCACTGAAAGGGATGGGGTGGTGGTGGTGGTGGTGGTGGTGGTTGTTGTTGTTGTTATTACTATTATTATTATTATTGCTTTATGAAGTAAACCAAAAATTCTGTTTAAAAAGACTTTGCAATCATGACAATTGTTACAAGTGTCTTTGCCAGGTCTATACCAACAAATAACCTATACAATGCCATACTATTCTAACAGAAATTATATATATAATTTTTAAAGTCTCCACTCTGTCCTGCGCATCCACATGTTATGGAGCTCTTGGAGTAAACCAGGCAGGACGAGTACAGCTGAGTCAAGGACATGTTCTTGTGTTTCAACATCTCTCATTTCCCCAATTCCCATCCTTTCCTCATCTTCTCTTTAATCTTTTTTCCACTCTTAGATCTTCCACTTTCAGGAAGGGCTAATTAATCTCAGTAACACTCTTGTAAAGTGAGGGAGAGGAAAAATGAAAAAGCCAGTGGTAAAGATGGAGTTACACACGTTCAATAGGTAATGACTGTACTTACCACGTACTTAAAGGCAATCACAGAATCACAGAACGTTAG
>NW_010159619.1:0-4855 GCF_000695765.1 Mesitornis unicolor
TATATATATATATATATATTTATACACACACGCATATATTTATATGTTCTGTTTTAGGAATACAAGAATGGTGGGAGCACAAAAAAAACAAAATGGAAAGAGTAAAGTGTTTTTAGGAGCTCTAAATCGGGCAGGGCGCAGAAGGCAGAGTATTAGGCAAAGGGAAATCAAACTGTGAATAAGATCACTGTGCCAAGAGTTTTGATTAAATGATGCCTGACTCAGTTGTTTCCCGTGAATACCTTACCCCACCTGGTGCACCCTGCCCACTCGTTACAGGTTTCTCCCAGCATGAAGCTAACTTAACCATATAGTGCTGTTCATACATATGGTTATGTAAAATCACACTTCTTAAGCTATGAACAGTAGCTACATTACATCTAAACTTGCATATAAATTTATTTGCATGTATACTACATTCTGAAACTCTAAACATAAAGATGTAGCATTCAAACATAAGGCACATCAAGACGCCATCAACCAGGCAACAGAGCAAGGCCTGTCATCCCCCTTAGCACTCACACATTGCATTGATCTTCAAAATTCTGTATTTGCCAATAATCCTCTGATCTCCTGTACTGCCAGGAGGCAGTTTGTCATCTTGTCTTAAAAAAAAATCAACAAGGAATTTTGAATCTTAAAGAAAAGCAAACTATTTGGACGCAGTGCAGTATTTTATTTGAAATAAAACTCTAGGTATGCAGGCCAAATTGCCAGGTGACCTCCATGGTTTTTAAGCAAATACATTTGCTTAAATTTGTACCTTGTATGTGCACATGAGGTGAGTAGCCACTTGACTTCTATCTATAGTATAATATTTACTTCTATTTACTTCTTTCTATAGCAAATACACCCACCATTTTTCAGCCATGTTAGTTAGAGCAAGTTGAAAATTTACCCTAAACCTGATTTAGTATCTTATAAGCCTGATTTATATGCGCTCTGCTATAAACGATCATTGACTGAGTATTCAAAGCAGAAAGCCAAGTGAGCTATGCATAAGGAACGACTACTTATCTTCGCAAGGCACCCTTCCCTGTGCATATTGAATACTTTATCTTCTCAATGGTCACTTACAAATTCTCAGCTATAAACTCTGGATCTGATTCCCCTCTCACAACAGTGTAAATCAGAAGTAGCTATACTGAAGCCAGTGGATTTATACTACAGTAAATCCACCGTGAGAGAAGAATCACTCAGTTTCCCATTGACATCGATAAAAAGAACACCAGGCTCCATATAAATAAATGGCAGGAAGCTTCCTTGAGTCCATTCCAGTTGGCAAAAGTTATTTGATAAATACATTTTAATGAGGCCCTTTTAAGCTGTGCTATATTTCAGCTGATGTTTATATGGTAATTCTTAGAAACTGGTTTACCGCATGAAATATAAGATACTTTGATGCAGTCATCTATATGTATATGTGAGAACAGGAGGTTGGGTGTGCCACATATGGAGAAAATGAACAATTTAGGGTTCCCAAATGGCATCTTTATGTAATTGTTAGAAGACTTAGAGGAGCTGAATAGCTGTAGTGGTAAAAAAAAGAAAGAGGATCATAAAGCTAATGATAAATAAATATTTGCACACACGTGCCACACAATAATTGCTAATTTAATGTCATAAGACAAAGAGGAACAGCTGCTAGCTGTATTTTGCATAATAAAAAAATTTATAGGAATTTAAATGTGGTACCGGTATGAGATTTGAATCCCTTCCTGTATTTTGCAAGTATTGTTAAATATTCCCTGAAGTTATCCTTTCCTATATATTTTTAGTAGTAAGCAAAAGGTTTTCTTTTCAAAAGTGTGTGGATTCTGTGAAATGACAGGTTTTGCTGTAAATAGGATTTTGCTTTAAAACAATAAAGAGAAAATTCGCCAGTTATCAAGCCGGTGTAGTGCACAGATTGCAAATACCTTCTATATTGTGGCTCTCAGCAAAGATAACATCATTTGACAGCAGTTTGAACACAGAACTCTCGCACGTCAGAGCCAGTGTGAATCCACGGTGTGGCTGCACAGGTGTTTCAGCAAAGGCAGTTTTTAAACAACTTTCTAGTGTTCGTTCGCTAGGGCCAATTAGCTGCACCAGGACCACGTTGGTTCTGGCTCTGGGGCTGCCTCTGTCAGCAGCAGCTCCAGGTTCTCTGTTTGAGAACATCAGGCGGTGTGGACGTGCTCCCCCTTGATCTGATTTTGTTTCAGAGAAATGCTGCTGTTGAAATGGAAGCAAAGTCTGGTACCGGTACCTCGCGAAAACCCAGCCCGAAGGCTTCCGTGTTGCGGTTCAAAGCTGGAGATGGTGGCTGCACATATTAGTGACAGCGAGTTAAGCAGAGGGAAGAGAGAATGAAGGCCTTGTGGGATCTGATGGATGTGTCAGTGTGGATGCAAATAAAAAGTGTCCTGCTTTATCCCCCAAACGCTGCGACAGAGAAGTTAGAATAGAAGAAATTTTCAGTTCTGCTAAACCAGCCCTTAGCAATATGGAAATGTGGTAACCTGCAGCTGAAAAGGGAAATTTAAGCGGCTCCTGAGATGTGTGCAAGAGAGGGTAGGCTCCTCCTGTGAATTTGGCCTGGAAAAGGGAATGTACTAAATACCACTGAGCTGAGCATGACAGCTGTTTGGAATTACTCACATTAAAATTTTGGAAGAAGAAATGAATGCTTTGATTTTGTCTTAGTTCATGTTGAATGATGTTGCAACCCATAATAATAATCAATGGTAATTTTCAGACACCACTGACATTTTTAGAAGCAACTATTTAATATTCAGGGCTTCTGGTTTGTCTTATTTATCAGTATCATGAGTTTAGGAGGGCTTCAGAGGGTGGTGTTTGTTTGTGCTAGAATACGCACCATCAGTGAAAATCTTTCTGCCTGAAAAGTCAGCTTTTCCCTGCTCAATTCTAGAGTGTTCATTTGAAACCAAACTGTCTAATCTTTCTCAAAAAAATGTTTGCTACTCTTTTATCACCACTTCCTTTCAGAAGTGCTGTCAGTGCATAGGATACCCTCTCTACTTCAGAACCTGCTCATAGCTGTGTATTCACAAAGGTGCTAAACTACGTTTGATTTTCATGGAAGCAAGCTTGAGGGCCCTGTTTATTGGATATCTCATACAGTCATGCAATATTAATTCAATTTGTGTGCAAGTTAAACTGTGAATTCCAAATAAAATAATAATCATTCTGCCTCACCGAGGTGAAGGTTACATTTTAGAGTATAATCAAGTTCCAACCCTATGTCGTAAATGAGAAACTGTCTGCATAGTAAATACCATAATTAATTTAAAAAATATTAATATTAACTAGAATTAATTAATATCAATCAGAATTAATTCCTCTCTGCTGCATACTCTTGACCTGTAAGTGGAGCACATATGGTTTAAAACTTTAACTGAGCACACTGCAAAGCTTGAATGGAACTTCCTAAGATGCAGTGGTTTTCATGTTAGTGCCTAACTTGGTTTTGTATGGTGTACTTATACTGTAGGCTGCTAAACCATCCCGTAGCTGTCCTGCTTGCAAAACTGAGCCCGGGATTAATTTTGCTTAACTTTGGAAAATGGAAGATAATGGTCAGAGAGGAGCTCGTATGTCCCCACTGTTTGTCAGTTCATGGTTCAGACCACATCCCTGTCCCTTTGCTGGGGCTACTCCCGAGCTCCGCTGCTCCCTCTGCAAGGTGCTTCATCGACTCCCTGGTGTTGTCCTGCAGGGGTGCAACATCCCATGCCTGCCCCCCACCGGAAGACTGCTACTCACATAGCAGAGTGAGCCCTGAAAACGGACCTGTTAATCTGCAGCTCTCCCACTGATCCCTGCAATAGATCCAAAAGTGTGGGACTGGAAAATAAACCCCAAGCCACCAAGCTGCGGCTCTTCCTAAAGTGTAATGATAATCCTTTGTAGCGGTTGTGGTTTGAACTACCACTAACAACTGCATCAGTAGCAGAGACCCTGAAGATAGGCTGGTCACAGATCAGAAGGATATCAGGAAACACGAAGAAGCTCCTTAATTAATTTCTAATCCTTTTTCAGCCTTAATCTTCTTTTTATAGGAAGATCTGGCATTACACATTTTCTGCACACATGCTTTCTAGATGATGTAGATTAAGTCTTAGGTCTCCGATTTGCTAGACACAGCATGTTAGGTTAGCTGTAACTGAAGCCTTGTACCGGAATACTGTGGATTATTCCATCTGCGCTGATATATTCAGCTAAAATATTCATTAAAAATATGTGAAGTTGGTCCAGTCATCCAGGATTTTAATCCATTATTTGTTCTGTGCTTCACAAGGGTTTGTTCAACCTCTTTGCCATAGCTGGTTCTGTTTTATTTGTGCATTTATTCCAGAATTAGACTTTGCATACAGCAGTGCTGGGGCAGGGGCAGGACTTCTGAATAACTTGGGGCTGGGGTAGGGGGCCCATTTCAGGAATAAGAACAAAAATACTGCAGATAGATATTTTGAGTACGTATTGGTTATCCAATTATATTCAGAAGTTGGGGTTTTTTTTCCTTACTAGTTAACGATGTAGTGTCTTCTAATTATGATGTGAATACAGAAAATAAATGGATAGGCCTTTTCTACTAACATAACAAATTTAGATGTAAGAAAGACAGTCAGCAGTGCAGGCTGAATGGTAAAGACCTATAGTCCTAACAAGACAAATCTTTTTAATACCCTCATCTACAGATATCCTGTAGCAGAATCTGAAGTCTCCCCATTTGGGACATTTGAAACCTGAACATTAGAGAATTCTGTAGCGAAACAGTTTCAGGATCGTATAGGAAGATCATAATGGACTCTTTTCAGTGCTTTCTACAGAAACTTCTTTTCCCTAC
>NW_010159619.1:4886-32441 GCF_000695765.1 Mesitornis unicolor
TATAACAATAGGAAGGTAATTTTAGTTAGGCAAATTTACAACTGTCTGGACAATTATCACCTGATCTTGCTTCTGCTGGTTCCAATAGGAGGATATCAGGCTGTAACTGCAGTAGGGTATGTTGTAACATACAGAGGGGTATGTTCATCCTTTCAAACTCAGGAGCGAAGGTAGATCAGTGCTGACAATGTGTTTTGAATTGTTGCCATGTCATATGCTCCTACAGCACTACCAGATCCACGTTCAGATAAGAATTTCTAATCTGTCCCACAGCCTTGATCAGGAGAAAGATGTATTTACTAGCATGGATGAAGCATTATGGAAATGAAAAGGCTGAGCATTTACTGAGCTTTTTTAGCTGGGTAGAACACACACGTTCCTGTGCTACGTGCTTTTGTCAAGATTTAGGGATCTTTCAGACAGTGAATTGCAGAAAGCATTCAGACATTCTTCTGCAAACATTGCAAAGAATAGAGGCACAGAACAGAGGATGGTTTTACCCAGAGGAGCAGAAGACCCTAGGGACCTTCCCACATGTATTTAGTGCTGCAGAGGTACATAGGAACAGGTACTATGGGAAAAGCAATCTTACCATTATAACTGTGCTGACTACCCATATGTATATAGCACAGTAAAGAAGAGACCAAACTAACAAAATCACTTGCAAGATGAAGGGGAAAAAAGTCACTTTACACGATTACAGATAAAAACATTAGGATTAACATTTTCTTAATAGCCTAAGGGACATATTTAGGAGTTTCCTCAGATTATTTAAAGCAGCTCTCTCCATTGAAATGGTAGGGTTTCCAGAATTCTGTTTACTCAGCACTTGTGAGAATGAGGTCATGTCTGCTGAGGTGCCTGGAGTGTGGAAAGAGTTGACCTAGATCAGTGTTCCTCAGACTTGCAGCTTGTGTGGGCCACTTCTGGGTCACCAGTCCTCGTGTGTCTGCAGGTCCCTACAATGGACTCCACTGCCTTGGAGGGATTCAGCTGCTGCCAGCCAGGAAAGGCAGTTGGCAGTGCCATGTCTAGGGGCAGTCAACTTACTGACACTTGTCACTTTGTGCATCCTCATTTCAGTGTGTTGGCATCAGGGCCTGTGATTTGAGGAACCCTGGTTGGCCTAGAGTGTAGAATTTTTATCTTAGAAGCTGTTGGCTTAATTTTGTTTTGCTTTTGTGTGACAGGACATACAAGGAATGAAAGGTAGGGATTTAGGAGTACTTTTTTTTTTAAATATATAAATGAAAAAGACAACGAGCAACGGTATTTAAATCAGAAACCTGAAATCCCTTAAAGGTGATTTGGCCATAATATTTTTATTCAGGTTTTTACTCAATACTTATTACTATGTTGTTGATTGTCAGTTTGTATGTCTCACATTTTGTTCAGTAATTCCTTGGCGGTTCTGTTATGTTTTATCCTCTATAAATTTATGTTTCAAGTCTTTCTTTTTGTGCTAGGAAAGCATAAGCTGGTAGGGAAAAAAAAAGAAAAAAGAAGGCTTTTGTAAAAGAGCTGGCAGTATACCCTCAATACATCTCCCTGATGAGCTGTGCAAATTGGCACCTATAATTCAGGTAATTATATAAATTCTTTTAGTCCCAGAATGGATTTGTGTATATATACAAATCCACAGTTTTAACCACACAAGCTACACTCACTCTTAAGGTGAAAGAATATCAAAAACATTTTTCTATTTCAAACAAACATTTTAGGATGTTTGCCTCGACATGTATTCTCTTATAGTCTAATGCATGCAAGAATTCTGTGTTTCCATTTTATTTGCTTGCTTTAGTAACAGATACACTATCATCGTGTAAACCTTCTGCCTGTTTAACCCAGAGTAATCTAAATAGCCTTTCAGGTATGTAAGCCTTCTTCAGGAGGTAAACTGAGCAGGCGGTGAAGACACCATGATACTCCTTAACACGTGCAAAGCTTTTATTCGTTCTGACAAAAGTAAAATAAATTCCAGCAGTGATGAAAAATATTTTTTTAACTTATAGGCAACTTTTAAAACATTACATGTTGACCTAGCCACTGGGTTTCCATCACCTTTCATCTCTGAGTAATGCAATTAGCCTTAATGTTGTCTCGAAGAACTGCATGTACCATTTCCCCTAGCAAAATGATCTAGACTGGGGTAAGAATGTATCTGCCTCTTAAATGGTGAAGGCACTTAAGTTATTCTTCTGTATATGACAAAATCTGTTGTTGGAAACTCTGCAATTAAGAAAATAGCATCCTTCTTCCCTTACCACGGTGGGTCATCTCCGATTTATGACAGAAAGCATCACATTTCTCCACCCTGGCTACTAATGTTACCTCTAGAAACTCCTGCCCATTCACTGCTTGTTGTAACCAAAGCTCCCGTTAAACAGCTTCTGCCCTTCAGTCAGTGACATGCACATCCTTAGGGGTGGAAGCTGTCGTTCAGACTGTACGTGTTACTCAATTTGATGACCAAAATCACTCTGAAAAGAGATCTACCACAGAAACTTTTAGGTAGCCATGCCTATCTGTTTTTTAGATTCGGGAAATTTGGCCCAGTGTCCTTATTGCAAATGAATGTCAACAATAGAAGGAAAATGGATTAGAGTTCTAGCAAAAACTTCCCTTATAAATTCAGCCATTTGCCAAGTCAGTTGATGCCCTACTTTCAAGACTGTCATAGCAAGCAATTCTGAACAGTCTCTGCTTATTAAAAATGGAGCGCTAAAATCAATATAGCAATATCTTGTTGGAGAAAATTCAATTTATCAAGAGGTTTGTCATTTTAAAGATGATTAAAGGACTTGTTTATTAGGCATCATCTAGACTTTAGATATAGTTGGCATGAAAATAATAAGGCATAAGCCACAATAGACTTACAAATCTTCCAATTACATCATGGAGTGGATATTCTTCTGTAAGTGGAGGCCTGGAAGCATTCCCTGTCTTTGCTTTAGACTATGTCAATCACCAGTTACTTATTAAAAACTGGTACCGCTCACAGATTTCAGTAGCTCAGGGGCAGACCCATTATTCAGAATCTGTGCATTTAAAATTGTTGAAAATACCAAACATGCTGAAATTTTCATTAATGTCTTGTAAGAAATACTTATTCTGATTTGCAGGAGTTCATTTTTGAAAGCTCCAGTTCAACTTCTGCCTACGTTCTATCTAGCAAGAACATAAGCACATTTAAAATACTTTACTGCAGGCAAGAACAAGAAATCGGAGTGCGAGAAGGAACTCTAAAACTTGTCTTCATGTAGGATAAAGAGAGCAAGGCTGTCTTTACACTGTAAATAAGACGTTCGGTACCTTTCAACTTCTCAGCTATAATTCATCACAAATAGGAATGTGAACACATAAGTGTATGTGCAAACACCCAGAGCTGGGAAAGTTACCAGGCATTTGGGAGCATTCAGCCTCTGGTCTGCATGCTACAAAGAAGGAAAACGGCATAAAAAATAGGAGAAAAAGCAGTTGCTAATAAATGGGGAATGCTGATCCATAACTGAATATGAACTACTGCTTTAAAAGGTTCTTCCTGGGAAGATAATTAAGATGAACTTGTGAATATTATTGTTTCAACAGATTAAACATTCTTTAAACTCTTTAGAATCTGTATGATAAAACACTCCTTAAAAAGAAACTTGCCTTACAAGTTCCTTCTGAGCTAAGATCCTATCTAGTCCAAAATTGTATCCCTGTTGGGAAAGCATTTAGTCATATGCTGATTCCTAGCTAACTTGATCCCATAACCCTTTCTCCTGTCCTTATGGACTCTTCTGCAAAGCCAGATACATCTGTGTTTTGGTAAGCACAGTGACCAAGAAAAACAGAGAGGAACTGATGTTAAATTGGCACGGTACAAAAATTGTTTTTCTAATAGCCTTTTTCATAGTAGTTTCTCACTATTTCTTTGTGTTCTGAGCTAGTGAAAAGTGTCTTTCACTCTGCATGAAGTAAAACATGCCTGGGAATGATGTCAGAGAGAAAATTGCTTCTTGGTTTTCTGAGCTTTGCGTCATTTTGATTACTTGTAAAAATACTAATTTACACAGCTCCAGTATACATGGGAGTGCACAGAAGTTCGGAATACCGAATAAAGGAACAGTTCTTCCCCTGTAAGTGTGCAATCTAGAAGCAAAGCAGGTAATGTGGAATAGGAAAAAAACAAAACGAACAAAAAAACCCCCAACCAAACAACAGAATGAATACAAAATCTCTTGACCAAGTTTTAGCAGAAGATCGTCCATAAGTGAAGTCTTAGGAAGCGCTCTGATGGAAAGAGTTTGTATGTACAGCCACCGGAAGGACGATGTACACCAGTGACATCAAGGCGGGAACATCAGAGGGGCGAGGGCTGCCTTTGCGCTCCCATTTAGCCTGGAGCTCAAGTTCATGCTGGAGCCCCCATTTCCCAGTCTTCCACCCAACACTGGCTGTAGACACGTTGGAATTAGAGGCATATTGGAACAGAGAAGGTTCTTCTGGTTAAGCTGCAATTGATAATTCTTCAGGGAGCTCTATTGTTAAAAAAAAAGTGGGTTTGTGGTTTTATTAAAGTGCAATGACAGGAAAATAACACGAGGAGTGAAATGTCAGGAAAAGCAAAGATAGGTTCAGGATAGAATTTGTTTGTTTTTCTTTTATTTCTACCTCTACTGCAGTTCCACTCAACATGAAAAGGTACACAGATGCTTTTGAGACAGATAAAATGAGAAGAGTAAAACAGTCCTTGTTAAACAGGAACAGTAATATTTGTAACTGGAAAGGCTAATTTATTCACCTTCTTTAAAGAACTGGAAAAGCAGGCCAGGACAAAACAGCTCTCTGCTGCTCAAAAAAACAGTGAAATATGCTACCAGGCAGACTAGCTCATGATTTTTACATGCCACAAAGGATTTGCCTTGACACATAATGAATTTTATTGAGGTCAAATTTCAAGTTATCTAAATACTAGTTTACCTCCAGAGATACAGGGCTCCGGAATTTATTTTGCAATAACTATGCATTTTTTCCTTGGCAGTGATTTGGGAAGCAGCTTGATATTGTGAAATATACTGCTTTCAAAATCTTGTTACAGTTCTGCTAAAAAAAAGCTGATAAAACTTTTGTGCCTTTCATGGCTAAAAAGCTGCACTTTATAGATTCTTCTTTTCATTTCCACTGACTTATAATTTCAGTAAAGCAGCATTACCATGCTTCTCCAGCTACACCACGAGTCAGACGCTGCAATTTCCCTTGTGCAGGCTTCCGGACATTGCGCCCTCTTGGAACTTCATAGTTAGAGTGGTCAGAGGATTTCAAAAAGCAGCAGCGGTCACTTAATTATGTTTGAGGGTTTATGAAAGCTTAATAGGCACAGAAATTTAGAACTTCCTGGCCACAAAAGAATTAAAGAAATAAAGAACAAATGGGGGTTTATGGCTTTTGTAAAATTGTACCATTAACCTTCATTATAGTATGTTTTGATTGTGGTGTAAAACATGAACTTTGAGTGTGCATCCTTGCCCTGCTCAGAAAGCTGTGCGCTTCTCAGTCATTCAGACAGCAATCCGGTGCTCTGGGTGCACAGCAGCAGGAAGCGTTTGCCCACTTATTCATCTAGGTCTGTGTGTGAGAACGGACAGGTTTTGTCTTCTTTCTATTCACAGAAGTTAGCAAACAAGAAAATATTTCTGTATATGTACATATACATATAGAGAGATGGACGTATATATGTGTAAAAGTACATAGATGCAGGTAAAGTGGTGAGTGTATTAATAATCTGCACAACACTACAGTGTTATTTTACCACTTAGCTTGAAAGAAACCTCCCAGATTACTTTAGCGTAGTCTTTTTGTTAATGCTTCATACAAATAGTAAAGTAGAAGATACATCAACAGCTAAAAAGGAGAATTTATATCTCATCTGTTTAGCAGGGAAATTTATAAAACTGGTGTTAGGAAAGAAAGTACTGAAGAAAATGCACAAGCAAAATAAATATATCATAAAGTCTGGATACATGTATTAATATGCAACTGATCAAATGAGATATCAAGCATCTAATGTCTGAAGTCTGCCTTACTATAAGGAAAACATAAGGAAAGTGAAACTTTCACTAATTTCGATGCATGTTCTGTAAATTTCCATCTGATCTGGATTGCACTGGAAACCTCTGGCATTTCAACCAAAGAGCTCTGTGAAGGAAGAGCTCTGAAATCCAGGCAGCTACCAAAGGTCAGTGCATCTCAATATCATTCACTAAAAAAGGACTCAATTAGACCCTCAGGATCTTAACATATTCAATTTTACATTTTAAACCCACATAAAAATGGAAAGAGTAGTTTTTCATTTATCTCGATTCCTCACAAGTTTGTAGGCTTCTATACCACTTAACAACCTTTTGAAACTTTATGTAAGCCTTTAGATTTTAAAAAGGCAGCTCTTTTGACATCTCTTTATCAGAGACAAAAATTATCCCTAACACGGTTTTAAATGCAGATTCTTCAAACTAAAATCCCATTACAGATTGCTAGACTAAGGTAGGGTAATGAGTTCTTCAAGCCCCCATTATTCTCTCAATTGCTTATTGACTTAGCCTAATTCCACACTAAGGTTAATGAACTAAAAGGAGCACGCAAATGTAATTTTCCTCCCTTTCATATAATGCTTGTAACTGTGTCACAGCCCAGGATGAGACTTGTCAGCAGTGCTGAACAGGTGGCTATGGAAACACAGGATTGTGAGTTGCTGAGTCTTGTTCTGCAGTTGCACAGTATCAGTCCCTTCCCCATTTTACCTGGCTGAAGATACCTGTGATTATTTTTGCCTTATCAGCTAGGAAATTGAAGGCTGCATGTGAAGGTCTCTGAAGGTCACATTGCACCATAACTTTGCTTTCACAAATTCCTCTTCCATGGCTTTGGTTTGCCTGCAAATATTCAGGCTGTAGGTTTCAAGCTACTACACGGCAAAAGATGGTGAATGCTGAGATCCAGTCTGCTTTCCTACAGCAAAACACTCATTATTATTTATTTTTTCACTTCAAACTGCATGTTGTGGTTCCCTCCACGCAGGATGCTCTCAGCATCAAGAGATATCCCACACTTAAAATCCTTGCTGGTCCCTCAGACCTTCAGCCAGCATCAGTGGAAGCAGATCCCTTCTCCAGCCACAGAAGCCAGATTTTCTGCTTGTCTATTTCAATAATTCAGTTTGAATTTTAAAAATCCAGTGAAACCTCCAGGATGAAATTCACCTACTACATGTGGCTTAAATGTAGTTGGAATATTTTAAATTAAGGAGAGCACAATTTCACCATAAAGCTAGCATCAACACACACAGCAATTATTAATGCTAGACACCATAAATCTGGGTGTAGCTGCTTTAGGCTTCATAGTTACAAACAACCAAAATCATTGCATTAATGGAGCAGTGGAAATACAATAAAGCACTTTATTATCCCTAAAAGGCAGCATGTGGCATATAGACTCTGTGGGGTATTACCAGTGTCCTAGGAGCAGTTTCATTCGTTCACATCCTGTGGCATATAATTATCTCAGACTAACCATGACCCTGCGGGTCCTCTATTAAAATTATATTTTTGTTACAGAATGGTGTATACATTATTGAAGCACATTATTTTGATCACTGAAAATTGACATATTGTGCTCATTAGCCAGTAAGCCTGAATATTTAATTTATGAGGTTTGCTCCAAGTTTTTCACAGATCAGTCGCTTAAGGCAAGTAAACAGGCAAAGCTGCAGAGAAGTGAATGGGAAAGCTTTTTACTGAAAATTGTTCTTTAAAAAGTAAAAAAATAAATTAAAAAATGTCATGCCATATGCTGATACATGACTTTGCATTAGGCAGGTAAATGGGTTAATTGGACTCATTAACATCATTTCCTTTTGAAACTTTTCAACTAAGAAGATGAAAAGATTATTTTAGTCTTTACACTTCTCTCTTACATTTTACATTTTTCACATGGACCTTTTTTAATCGAATATTGATGATGCTGCCTGTTCTTCAAAGCTCAGCAATTATATTGCAGCTCCTTCCCAGTAAGTGGCACTGTATCAAAACCCTGGTATTTCCTTATCTTTAATTCTCCACCACCATTTTTTTAAAATGAACACAACATCAGATCTATTGGATTCTGGCCAGAAAAGGCACTCTGGATATTTTGTTTATCTCTTGGCCTTCACGCAAGCTGCTGAGCCTGCGTCCTCCAAACACTCGCTGTAGAGTTGAAACCTGCTTGCCTGATGCAGCAGAGCCCACGGTTCTGTCTCCCAGCTGAAACCACTACTTTTGAAACTAAAGCCACGGATTACAGTCGTGTCACACAAAACAGATTAGTTTTAATTTTCTTCCTGGCTGTGGAAGTCCCCGTGGTATATAGGTGAAAGCCATATGGGATGGGTCAACAGTGCTCTCTGCTGGCAGCAGGGAAAGCTCGCAGGAAACAGCTGGAGTTTGCCTTACAGTCACCTTCAAAAATAAAGCATGAAATAGTTTGAATGTGTATCTATGTCTAAGGCCCCGATATATTTCTAGGTAAACCTGTAGGACATCATGATTTACAAGGTCGAGATGCATGCTGTTTATTGCAAACAGGATTTTGAAAATGATGTTATACTACCAGCGTTTCCACAATTTCTTTACGTACTGTTGCATACAATGATTAAGCATAAATTTGAAGGCAGGGAAGAAGTATCATGAAAAATAACTACTGAAATGTACAAATATTCATCAAATGCACTTAAATAAAAGTGAATGCTTTGTAGAAAACAATTGCTTAAAAACAATTAAATGCTTGTGTGTGTGCGTGTGTCTATCTATGTACACACACAGAGAATACTGCTGGACAAGGACAGAGCTTCAAAAGTTTGGAAAATCTATAGCACAATTGTCTCCTGTTTGATTACATTAATCTGCTCTTTAAGAGAAGACGTTAAAAACAAGAATATCATTTTAAAACAACTGTTAAATAACTTAGAAGAATAACTCTGTAGAATCGCAGGATGATTTGGGCTGGAAGGGACCTTACAGATCATCTCATCCAACCCCCTGCCATGGGCAGGGACATTTTACGGGGACTGTAAAATCATTTTATTTTCCAGCTTGGATCTCCTCTAACAGCAGTGAGAAAATCAAGACAGCAGCATAACACTACCTCTTAAAGCTAACTGGATGCCATAAGCATAATATTAAGAAAATAAATGTTCTTGAATAGCCACTGCTTTGAAATAGGGGAATGTAATTCTGCAGCAGAGAATTAAGCAGTGCACCTTAGTAGGTTACATTTGAAATTCTAGTTTGGTGCAATGCTTCATCATTGTCTCTAAAGTCAGATTTCAAATCACAGAGTTGCCCTGAAGTCTATATAAACTCTGCTTTCAAAGCCTGAAGCAGTCTTTGCTTTGCAGAAGAGAGCTATAAGGTACTTGCTAGGGGGTACAATCAATTTAAATCAATAAGGACAGTACTTTATATTACAAAATATGGTCTGGTCAAAATACTATGAACAATGACAGCAACAAAAAAACATTAAAAGAAAGGAACTTGCTCGAAGGACTCAGAAAAACATGACTCGATTTTTTACTGCACTTAGAAACTCAAGTTCAGGTCACCTGAGCTACAGAGTGAAATTTTGCATGCAACAATGTCAGGAAGAAAATAAAACAACCTGGCATTAATGTTTACTTACCCTAGTGAGACAAATTACAGATTTATTTTTGTGTTTTCTAAAGCACCCCTAAATGACCGATACTAGGAACAGCTTAATATTAATGTTAATGTTTTAATGTTTCCATGGAGCACTTCTGCCTCCATGAACCTGCTAGGGAGGAGCTAAGCAGAAAGCCAGTGGCACAGTGCAGATCCCTTGGGATCTGTGCTGCCTCAGTGGGCCACCCGCTGCTGTCACTGCATGGACATTGAAAGGAAGAAACCAAAGGTAATGACAAAGTATGTGGCATTAGTTCAGATGTTGCTAAAGGGGAAGGGAAGCCCACCACTCCCTGAGCTTGCAGAGCTGTTTTCTGTTCTGCTGGCATGTAGGACTCCAAGGGGAAAATGTGGAAGCCAGGTGGCAGATGGAAGAAACTTGATATTGCAGGATATAAAACTGGGGCACTACAACACCTTCAAAACACTCTTCCATACTTGGTGATTTGCTTCACTACACAGTACTAGGCTTTCTTTGGACTGTATCTATTTTCATCCTAAAGAAAGGTACATCTAATATTGCAGATAAGATCCAAGGACACCCCAGCAGGCAGCCATACACAATTGATTTTCTTGCTTCCTTACACTCAGTGCTGCTCCACTGGCAGGTACTGATGCAAGTTTAAAAATGTTCTTGGAGCTAATCTTCAGCCAACCCTTACCTGAATAAATCCAAAATTCACTGTTTCGCCACTTTGTAAAGGCCCCTGGGAAGCAGAGAGCCTGTGCTACCCCTTGAAGAAGGTGACCGTGAGCTGCTAATGTGGCATTAGCATTGAAGAATCCGGCTCAGCTCCTTCTCCTTTCCTCCTCCATTCCCTGCTTACATTCCTGGCGTGGCTTCACCCTGAAACAGGCGCCTTTTTCTGTCACTTCTCCTGCTCAGGGTTTTGAAGGCTATTTTAGCACAGACTGTAATGTAAAAATGTAGGCTACAAAGGAAGTTCCAAAAAAACATTTAGTTCAGGACTGGTTGTGGAAAAAGAGACAAAGGGAAGAAGACAGACAGTTAAGTAGGACACAACAAAAATGCCTCCACAAATGCAGGGTCAAAGAACATCATTAAAAACATTAATACAAAATATTTCAGGGTTTCTCTTTTTTTCCTAATGGTCATAAAGTTCTGTAGAGTTTCAAGATAAACACGTATCAAGGAGTTTATGTTTATTAGGTATGCATTTTTATTGACTTTACTTGTGTTCCACCTTTCAAAGACAAGAATTGGGACTTTTTTTGTGATCACAGGACCAGCAAAGTTACACACAGATACCACATGAGTATTCAGACCTTACTTAGAAACATAGGATAGAATAAATTAGCAGTGTGTGCCTGGGTGGCTGCCTTGCATCAAGATAAAGAGAGAATAATGCTGCTGGGGAATTATGTGCACAAAGCTCTGTGAAGCAAGAATTAAAATGAATGAGATTAAATAGAAAATAACTACATCATGAATATGTTAATAATTTAATTAAAGTCTACCAAAGTTAAACTGTTCCACAATTAAGGTTGAAGCCCATCAACGTGCTCTGTTCTACATGGGGATTTTGCCACAGGTAAAATTACCTGTTTGGAAACATTTCTTAATGCATGAGGAAAATGCAGTCAACTAAAAATATGGCATGATCATGAAATTTGGCAATGTTGGACTCAGCTGTTTTCTCAGTCAGGCTTTTACTGATCTTTTAATATAAGTTTGCTGCAGTCTCATTTCTAATGTATATAATAAATGTGAATATTGATCCTTTTGAAAAATAGGAGGGCAAAATTTAGTGCTCTTTTTTTCCCCAAGCTGATTGATGTTTTCATCTCTATGTAACTTTCAACTCAAACAGAAACACAGAAGCAAGACAAAGGCCGTCACTGAAGGACTTAGCACCAGAGATTAGTCTGACACATTAAGGAAATAGTTACATAGATCTTAACAGATCTTTTATATTATCTTTTTAAACTACCCTATAAATTTTATCCAAACCACAGAATGGCATAAAAAACAAACAGTATGCTTTCTGGAGTAGCAGATATCATTGACTGTACCAGGCAGAGTCAACATCCTTCCTGTAAGGCACCCCTGTCTTCATACTGCTTATCTTGTAGAAGAATGTACAAAATACAGAAAATACCTCCTTGTTAACTTCTGTGCCTGTGGCCTTTTACAAGACCACATGCAACTTTGCTTTCCACTAAACCAGCTCAGTTTGATGTTCTAAAATGAGAGGGCACCATCACTTTAAGAGTCCTTCTTTTATCAGTAGGTTCACACAGTGAATAACATCAGAACCTTCGGTTTCTCCAGCAGCAGTTAAAACTGCACATAGTGACAAGACAGTGCATTGGTTTCTGCTGAGGACAATGGAAGAAAAATGCATTGCTTTTTGCATGATGCTTTCCTACTGATTATAACACATTTGTGGACTTTCAGCTTGCAAACAGAAGGTGATTGCACTTATGTGGTGCTGTGTCCTACAGCTGTAAAGGGTTATACTTGGAATGTACTCTTTTAAAGGTGAGAAAATACTGGGTTTGTATATAAAACAGACAATATCCTGAACCGCAATAAAAAATTTCACATAGAGTTATGGTGGCACTTCCCATAATCAAGCACAGCCTACTATACAATCTGGGTCCCTATATTTTTAAAAAATGATTCTTAAATATCTCAATCTTTCATTTAGATGTTGTCTGAGTAGGTGGCAAATATAAGACACTTCTTGTAGTAAGCAAATGTCCACAAAGGAAGTGCCCATTAAAAGTTGCTGGTAATGGTGGTATTTGTTGACACTCTCAGGAGAAGATGTGCATGGACGTGTCCCAGAGGTGCAATTTGGTCCTGAACCCATACTGGTGTATGTGGCCACGCTTCCCTCGTGCACACACTCACAACAAGAAAATTAGTGCTCCACTTAAAGCTTAGGCAGCAGATGAAAGGATAAGACCTCCCATTTTCTGTATTGAAGATCTTGAATTTTGTCCTTCCTGGTGACAACTCTGTGTGCCCATGCAGGAGGTTCTTACAGTCTCACTTCAAGCATTTATCCCTCCTAGAGGTCAGAAATGAGCTGTGTCTGATACTTCAGGGTGTTACTGGTACACTTTGTAGTTACGTAGGGAAATTCTGGTTTAAAACAGTCAATACAGCCTCATTACAAGCACTGCAGTTTTATGAGGGGGAAATGAGAAAGATAAATGTTCCTCCTGTTCATGACTTTGCCTCTTCCCATTTCCCTCCTTTGCTCTACACAGAGTTATTTGATTCATATTAGGGGTTATTTGGGTCACTTTTGCCTTGAGAGAGAAAATAATGATAACCTAATCTGAGATTTGCACCAATTTAAGTAAGAAAATGGATTCTGAATATTTGGCACAGTTGTTAAATTTAACTGAGTGTTCAGTGAAGCACGAGTTTCCAAATGTAAGAGGCTTTCAACCATTGTCCCCTATTTGTTTTTAAACTGCGTTTGTTACTTATGATTAGCAATTTTATGTCATTCACATGCAGCGTACTGGAACCGAATTCAATAAAGTGACCTTCTTCCACCTATTAAACAAAACTTGGTGTTTAATTATTCCGCATGCAAATTCAAGCAGAAAAACTAAGGAACATTTATAAGTAAGATCCCTGTGTTTTATTTGCAATGAATAGGAATATTTGTGTTTATTACTTTTCATATGAAATTTATTACTGCTTATTTTGAATTGGAATAAACACAAAAAATAGAACATCTGTATCAACGTTTTAAAAGCCACAGCAATCAAAAGCTGTTTCGTCTCATCCATTTACTTCTATTGCACAGTCTGTTCAGTGTAACTTTTTACAACACACTGTGCAAGAAAACTCAGTAATTAGTATTACAGATAAAATGACACTGCAGCAATGTTAATTACTATAGTACTGATGTAGGATAGGATATAATACATAATAGTCATGTCTTTAATTTTAAATTGAAGTGCAACAAAGCATATTATTGCTACACTTCCTCTTCTTAAAGTAAATGAACGTTATTCAAGTGTATCATTTGTATCCATGCAGAATGCTTTTAAATAAATCACATTTCTGCTTTAACTCAAACTGGCATATTTCACTTTCTAATGGCATAAATTAAGGAACCTCTTGCTATAGGAACCTTTCCTATGGTAGTGGAAATTATGACAGAATTCTATTCCAGATGAAAAATTTCCACAATCATTCTCTTTTTCATTACAGCAGCTGTAAATCAGTTTGCAAATGAAGCAGAACATTCAGTCTTATAAAAACAAAGCTGAATCTTGGAAAACATTACAGCTATTTGAGGTATAGTAGGAACTAGAGATATATGATCAAATTGTAATTAATTCTGTACTCCTATGACTAAACTTTCTGGCAATGTAAACATAAAATATTCATAACCATACAAAGAGACTTGCAGAGGAGGACAATGAAAGTTTTTACCTGCAGCTCCAGTAGAAGTAGGGCTCCCTATTTATGAATAATTATAGCTCTGCTTTTTGCAGGACCTTTGCTTTCAGATAACTTTGTTATAAATATTAAAATAAGGAAAAAATGAGTGAAATTTCAGCTTTGTTCAAGTGTACTTAAATAATTGATGACAGCTGAAATGGTCCTATTTTCAGTGCAGAAATTTTGTAATGAAGACATTATTCATACCTTGCATAAAAAAATATTCTAGAAGCCTACTTATTTAGAAGAGTAATAATGCTATTCACTGTGTTAACCGTGTGCCCCTGGCTAAAATATGTACCTATGGACTTAGCAAAATATTTGAATAAACAGTATAAGATTCAAAGCAGAAGTTGAAGTATAACCTCCGGTTGTGTATTTCATCTCACACCAATAAGGTGCAGTGCTACATTTAAATGAAGGTGTGTAAAAAGCAAAATCTTGAAGCGCATATAACGAGTTTCTAGGATTTACAAATGATTTTGAAAAAATTGCTATTTTTCCCCCCATTTTCTTTAGGTCAGTGGGACAATGTATAATACAGGGAGACACGTATCTCTACGATTAGACAAAGAGCATTTGGTCAACATCTCTGGAGGACCAATGACGTACAGCCACCGCTTAGAGGAAATCCGGTTACACTTTGGCAGTGAAGACAGCCAGGGATCAGAGCACCTACTCAATGGACAGGCTTTCTCTGGGGAGGTATGTCACCTTGCTTGGAGTTACGAGTGGCCCAGTGTGAATTACTCAGTTCCCATTTCTGCCTGAAGGTATCTGCAAACTAATTTGTACACAGAAAAATTGTTCCCCTGTATCCATTCTGAAATTCAGAATGGAATTCCTTTTTTTTCCCCTATTCAGGGCAAATTGTGTGACTCATATCTAAAAATGAAACTGTTGTGTTTACTGTATGCATAGACACTCTCTATCCTCATATGTGCTACTTGCAAAGGAATCACGTATCTTTTGATAGGTCCTTTATATTCCTAGTAAGTGCAAATACAAGATTAACTACAAAGTGAAACTGGAAGGGCTTCAAGTTCTTATAGATGTGCTACTTTTGCTACTCACTACTGCGTAATACTTTACATTGAGTATTGCTCTGTCTTTGATTCAAGTTAAAATAAGGTGACAGTTAATTTTAGAGATGGTTCCACAGAAGTCTGTTGGTCTACTCGAGAAATAAATTTAAATCCACAAGTAAACCTGGCAGAATTACTGCTTGCTTTGTATTTTACATACCTGTCTGTCCCAGAAAAGACCGTAACTTAATGAGCCTCTTAGCTCTTGCAGGATAGCCTAATACTCTTGCTGGATAAATACTTTGGTCTTATATATGGAGTACTTTCTAGACATGTATATGAAAGTGTGCAGGCTTTCCGGTCGACAAAGCAGAATCTTTCCATTCTTCTTATGTAGGACCATTTTTACATAGGAAACATGTATGGGTTTTGTACCGCATCAGCTTGGGCCATGTCTATGAACTATAAAAATCTTAACAAATAAAATAATGCTACAAAGTAACTGTATATTTCTGTAGGGATTATTTTTATAGATACCCTATTGTATCCCTGTTACCATTCTTTCAGAAGATCAAACTGAATAGTTTTTCATAATAAAGCACTTATTTTCTTGGCGGTGAATAATCAAATTACCATCTGTACTATCTATCACAGTCTCCAGTGATGAGTCAGTTAATGCATGGCATTTTCCTTGGCACTGTGCAACAGCATTTATTTAAGAGTAGGAAATTAATTGTAGAGTTGTCAAATGATGGTATTATAATTGATGGTAATCATTGGCTTTGTTTTATAAGCTACATAGATGTATAATATAGCCAGTGGCAGCTTTTTCATGAAATTATTCATGTCTTACACAACTGACTTCTGATTCCCTTCACTAAGTTCTATAAGCGAACATATAACGTAGTACTCCTTGAAGAGCTGAAAGTTGAGTATGCTGTAGTAAATAAGGTTTTTGCTTTGCTTATCAGATTTACAGAAGAGCAACATTCAAACGAAAGCAGGTTGACTGAGCAAGAAAGCAAAAACCTGGTTGAAACATACCATTGCACTTGATGTCATGTATCAGCATCATTTCAGATATTTTAAAAAGAGTTTTTAAATTATAAATTCATCAGTCAGACTATAACAAAAGGTAAAAAAGTAAAGCATTGCTTTGCAATACTTAATATTTAACTAGGCTCTTCTGGTTTTGAATGTAGGAGTTTTGAAGTACTATTAACATGTGCTTTTATTTGCTCACAAATACCCCAGATTTTTCATAATAAAAGCAGAAAACATAGCTAAGTGGAAACCGCTGTCAGTCAGTCATGCACAGCTGGATGCAACATGCAAGATTCATCTAGTTATCTGAATTCCTCCTGCAGTGAATATAGAGAGATTAGCATGTTCAGAGGATGATCATTCCTGATAGCCAGAGATGCATCTCTTAGGACAGGACAAATCACTCTCTGGAGATGCATCTCCCTTGACAACAGAGCAGAGAAGCAACAGACCAAATAACTTAGACTAGACACCTCTTTTTCAGAGGGTGAGATGAATTCTGTCCTTTGAGAATGTGCTTTTCAGCGTTTCAGATGGCCATTTTGGGCAGCTGGACAGGGAAGTGCCAATAAGGTCAAGCTTTAATTACTAATTTGGACCTGCATCTGCACAGTTAAGTCTTATTTATAGAACCATAGAATGTGTCGGGTTGGATGAAGCAACCACAGCAAGAAAACTGTGGACAAACTAGCTGACTTTATGATAGAGTCTTCATAATGTAACGTTTGCCTTCAAGACTGCTGCTGCTAATTACCGTTCACTTCTGCGTTGGATAGTGCTGTCACAGGAGATAGGATAAAGAAAAATAACTGCTTAAGTGCATTAGTTTAATTTAGCTGGTGCAGGTAAGAATAGCAATGAATGTTTGCAGGCTTAGGCTTTAGCAGATGTAGGTAATAAGATGAAAATTATTGCAGGATTACACTGTTTGCTAATTGCATGCTAACTCCCATGACACTGCCTTGTTACTGCTGTTCTCATTTGTGTCAGGCAAACTCACTATGGGTTTTACTGAAACCTCCGGTTTGCTGAGGAAACAATTCCCAAGGATGAAGTTATCCAAGAAGTGTGATCCATTCTGGTAGATCCAGTCAGATCATTCCTACTCCACCTTCCCTCACCTCCTATCCATACCTGTCCCCTCATTGTCACTGAGGACTCCAATGCATGTTAAAGTCAGCACACTGCAGAGAGAGAAAGGGAACCTGCAGAGAGGTCAGAGGAGACAGCAGTACCTCTCCCTCACAGCAAACTATTACAGGGGCTCAAACAGACCTAAATTAAGCAAAGCTATCAAGACAAGGTAGAAGCTTTTAAACAGCCCCAGTATACCTTGAATCAGCTGTAGTGCTCTTTACACATCTGGAAATCCCACCTAACTTCCATACGTCGCAAGAAGTTTGTTCTTAGGGACTTATTTTGCCTAGTGAAGATGTTCTGCAAGTGGGCAGGCACTCAGAGCAAGCTAGAGAGCACTGGAGTGGTACTACGGCATGAAAAGCAATCTAGAAATATCAGATTGCTTCAGAATATACTGTGGTCTGAATGATACAGAGAGGTTTGTAATTTCCAGGCTTTAACATTTAAGTAGGTGTTAAAGGCTGTCACAAGAGATCTCTACAATAATCTGGTTACCTTTTAGCCCCTAATTATCACTTTAGTAGGCAGAAAAACTGAGTAATAGTTTGAGTGTAAGGGCTTTAAAACTGTGTATCAGATTATCATCAATATGTTTGGCACTGCTAACATGGAAAGAAAGGCAAGCATTGGAGTGTTTAATAAATAAATCAAGCATTTACTTGTCCCTCTGATACATACTTGAGTGTGTTTAATTCCCTGCTCTTTGCATAAGCAACCTACTGTATTGTAACGATTGAAAGAAAATCTTGGCTCAACAACAGCCCCCACCTAAGACACATTTGTGTCTGCTGCCTGATGTCTCTATGCAAAACAGTTTTTAATGCTTCAGAGTCCGTATCATTTAATGAGAAACACTTAATTGATCTTCTTTTCGTACAACAGTATATAATACAACAGAATTTACCAGAGGGCTGTCATTCAGGCAATATCTACCTTGTAAAGATGAAAAGGTAACAATTTCCAAAAGGTCCACGGTGAAAATGGGACCCTTTAACGTTATGATGTGACGAAGTCATAAAAACCCATACCAATTTTTTTCCTAAGCAGAAATATGAAAAATGTGCTGCAGGAGACCTCCAGCCTCCACCCCTCAAAAAAAACTATCAACAGAGATTAGAAACAGACCATTTCATCCACTACATAAGAAGTAAAATGACAACCAGAATACTATCTAGATAAATAAATACATATTGCAAGTTGTACACATAGTTTGGAACTGAGATTTACTTTTGTTGCTGCTAAAAGCCACAAAGAAACCCAAATAAAATACAAGAAAATGGTAATCAAAGGCAGAGGCTGGGAATTCTGAAATACCAGCCTTCTACTACTACTGCGATTTCTTTAACTGCAGGCATATTCTGTGTGAGTGGGGAACTTCTAGTGATAGTAAAGGATTACTTATCCGAGAGATCAGTGTTGCAAATCCAACTTCAGATATTTTTAGAAGCAGGACTGTCAGATAGACAGCCTATGAGAAGCATCCGGCCAGCTGGAATAATTTAATCCAGCCTTCTGCAGTATTAGAGTAGTCTGAATTTTTAAATCACAAACAGTGACTCTGTCACTGAGACCTTCTGTACATCTTTACCTTGCCGTTGTGGTCCCAAATAGCCTCCTGAAAAATCCTATGTTGGTATTGTTTATATATATTAAAAAAAAAATCCCAAACCAAAAACCTTTACTGGATAAAGTGTTGTATATGTACTATGTATTACGTTGGCAAAACAGAACAAGTCATGGCCAATTCGCATGTCAGAAGAAATGGCAAGTACAGGCTAACTCTATGCTGAATTACTTGTTACAAGCCATTTACATGTCCTTTTATTGGATAAGGCCCCTATGTTCTTCCCAAAAATTTCACCACCCAGAAGATGAACATTCAGTTGCTCCTTCCATGTGATATTTGGCACGGGACCCTGCCTTCTGTTCTAACCCATGGTTCAGTTCTGCACAAAAGCCCTCATTTTCTCCACAGAGTAAAAAAAAAACTGCCCCAATATTAAATATATATATATAAAAATATCCTCTCACAGGTCTGTTTTTCTGTTTTGTTCACTACAGAAATCCTCACTGATGTGATGATTTGTGAGTCTAGCATGGCACTTCATCAAATTGTGCTAGCACGTAGTCCTTCCTCTTCCTCAGGAAAGGAGCATTAACTGAGGTAGCGATGTCCCTGAACAGAGGGGACAGGAACGCCCTGCTTCTTCATAACCCCCTTCCTACAGGTGGTTCCAATGGAAAGCAGAGCTAGGTGTAAGCCTGCCCCTACTCCATACCTCATAATGCTGACCCTCCTGCCAACAGCTTGCAGAAGGAGGTCTGAAATTCGGATCTGCCAGTTGCCACAGGCTGTCTGTGTTACACTTTGGAGACTTTATTGGAAATCATGCAGGTCATTTTTAAGTGTTTCAGCCAGCAGATAAGTTTACCATACGCCAGTGCTTATTAATGTTGAAAAATAAGCCTCTGAGGAAAGTACCAGATGAGAGAACACATGTCTAATGGAAGGGTGGTTTAGTAAAATCTCTATAACCTTCAGATTAATGTTCAGCTTCAGAGGAGAGAGTCAATAGGATAATGAATTAAATTGCTATAGGAACAGAATATAAATTAGGAAGAGGTGGTGGTATTGTCATCACTACAGTATAAGGAGACTATTCGCATGAGTAATTCAAAATCGGTGGCAGATGAACGTGTGCATTAGTTGCAAGAATGCACCTCTGTCCGCCTTAAAGATTACAGGTGGTTTCATCGAAAATTTTATAAAATATTAATATCCATAAAAAGCAAAGTTAAAGTCCAAAAGATACTTATTCATCAACACATGCTTATTGTGTTTTTCTAAACCAAAATCAATTTTATATTTTAAGTTAAATGGGGTTTTTATTGCCAGTTAACATAAAAGAAAATAGGGTTGAATAATATATTAGCACAGTTTGAGGGATCTTCACACCTGACTATTGTCTGCAAATTTAGCAGCTCCGAATCATCCAGTGGCAATTCCTTTCTGCCCTCCCTTGACTTTCTAAGGAAATCGGGCTCTTAGAGATATGTTCTAGGAGCAGGCTGCCTGATCTGTCTCCCATCTAACACCACATGGAGATGAAATGGCTGCCTCACCCTCTGGACAGCAGAGCCCTTTGGATTGAAAAGCTTGGTCCATAGGGAAAAAATTAAAAGTATGGTCCAAGGAAGAACACTGCTGAGATAATCTAGACAGCAAAGCTGGCAGGGAGGCAGACTTGGAAACCTAAGTTTGTTTATAAAGTGAAATTTATAAAAAACATTTTTAAGTGTTTCCAGAATATTTTCCCAAATAAAATTAGATAATGAGTCAAGATGCTAAGCAAAAGTTTTGTTGACTAAAGAGTCATTAAGGTACTAAGGCTAATGCACTTACTGTACCTGAAACCAGCAATGAAGAGTAGGTGACCGTAGAACAGTATAAATAGAATAGGAAGATAAAAGTTAATGCTTTAATTTACTGGGTATTTTTCAGTCAGATATGGATCATATTGTTCCGGAACCACAGCATGAAGCAGCACACAATAATTAACCACAGTCTATTTGTACAAACACGTAATTTGAATTGTTAAACTTACATTATTTTGTTCTGACTCTTATGTACTTACATTTCTTAAACAATTCAAAGCATCTGAGTTACACACATTTAACTGTTACTTTGTTGATGGATAAGAAACAGGTCTGCAGATAAAAATGCCAACTAATTGCTGTACCCAACTCCTTTACTAGATTTCATGTTCCATTCAATTTTTGTGCAGTTTCTTTTGGGTTTTTTTGTGGAAAGTTTTCAGCATGATATAGGCATACACTAATTATGGGCAGAATTGCGGGGAGAAGAGAAGACGGAGATTCCTTGAAACTAAAAGATGAAAATGGGTGGAAAGCCAGGCAGCAACTGAACCATCGAAACATACGTGGCTATGTGGCACTAATAACAATTTTGAAGTGCCAGTCAGAATAATGTCTTGACATCCAGGTACTTTATAAGCAGCAAATATTTAAAATGCAGTCGGCATTTCTTATCAAGGAAGCTTCTCCTTTTGAACTACTCTGTTGGAAACTACAAGAATGGTGACTTTCCAGGAATATGGAACAGACATTTTGGTGGTGTATTTGGCATCAAAATGCAGTAAACTTCCTACACTAACTATGTGCTAAAAATGCACCTTAATCCTTAACGATCTGCAAAAGCAGTTTCATCTTTAACACCTCTGAAGTGGAATCGTTGACTTTTAACTTATGTTCCTTCCTGGATTTTTTTGGCTAGACAGTCATCTTCAAGTCAAGGCTAATATAAATAACAAAACCCAAAAGCCAGGAGAAGTTATAGAATCAAGTGGAAGTGTAGCAACTATAAAGCATCGATCATAAATATAGAAAGAACACAGCAAGTGAAACCCATTTTTGCATGAATGGCTGCATTGCTAGGCAGTGCCAGTGCCCGCTTGCAGTCACAGTCTTACATTTAGTGCTGTTGTGGTCACACTGCCACTTTTAAAGGAAAATCAGATTCAAGAAATAGCCTAGTTTATCCCTCCCTTAGGAAAAACCCTTAATTACACAAATCAAGTCATATAATGTCCAAGCTTTATATCAGCAATAAAGAATTCTACTTCATGTAAAATCAGCTTCTCATATCATAAATACCATTCCCGTTACTTTTTCATCCTTCTGAAACTTGATTAGCAGCGGAAATACAAATGAGGTTTTTGACTTTTTTTTTGCAAGGGGAAGCTTTCACAGTTCATACTATAGATCTAAGTGTACATTTTATGATAGCACAGATAAAACTGAAAAAAATTAATGCTTTTATTTGAAGCAAATCGTAATGGCACATTTCTCTTGGTGTATAAACTGTGAAAGTTTAGTTATGGACCAACAAGGAATCAGGACTGGATCAAGATACAGATATAGCTCTTTGTAGAACACAAACTAAGAAAAATTAGGGGGGAGAACTAAATATCTACTTCTTTAAGCAGAAAGACTAACAATAACATATAATTGAAAGGAGCAGTCATTAATTTTATAATCCCAAATAAACATTAGATACCATCTGGAGTTTTGAGTGATGTTTTGGAACAAGTGTTTCACCACTTATAAAATTTGAGACTAAATTTCAGGTACCCGAGCAGGATTTTGCACTTTTCCACGTTATTGGATTACTGAGATATTTGAGTAATCATTGCAGGTGAAAAATTACAGTTCAGTATCACATCAAATAAATGAACACATCAAATAAATGAACAACCTTTTAAAAAGTCTTTTAGTATGTCATCATTTTGATTATTTAGACCTGGTAAAATTGCCCAAAAGAAATTGCATTAAGTCTTTCTGAAATAATTGAATACATTAAACATTTCAGACAACAAATGATACAACGATTGCCTGATTTCTGTAGATTATTAATTCATTTCTAGGAAGCACTGTTAAGTATTGGAAAAATTTGTATACAGTGTTTAAGGGTGCTGTTCTTAAAGCAATGAATGAAGGCTGCTGAAGGCAGGGTACCAGCTCCTGCATGGCACTGCAGTTCTCTTCACTGTTTCCACTGATGTGCAGCAGGACTTCTCTCAAGTCACTTATAGAAGAATCAAATGCTTCTGCAAATGTTTGCTTACCTATCACTTAAGTCTACAAGCATCCAAATTCCCTAGATTTCTGAATGTTTTACTGAAGCACGTAATTCTTCCTGCACTCTGCATAGGAAATTCTAGGCGTTTGACACAAGGAGCTCCATTTCTGGTGCCCAGTATTTTTTGCATCTGTATATTCCCCTGTGCAGATTTTGTGATGCAAACTCCATAGATACTGTCTGCTATGTACTGAAATTCAAGAAACTCTACAGGTAGATTTTTAGAGGGTCTGGGATTTTTTGTTGGTTGGGTTTTTTTCCTTCTTTTTCATTATCTACACATATGTGAGTGTTCCTTGCCAGAAAACTTTCCTTCTTCGGAAACCACTTCTCTGAATCTTATGGACTATCCATCCATTAGCAGAACTGTAGGAGCTCTTCAAACAAATTGCAAGCTCTATGACAATGACAGCTGATATTAATGCAGCATGTGACATAGCAAAATATCTACTGCATGGAATAATAAATATTGAATTTCTTAGATACTGAGTGAAACAGATCCCTTTAGTAATAAATATATTTTTGCACATGTTTACTTTTCAGTTACCAACTGTTCTCTTTTTGGGAGGGAGAGAGAAGTGGAAGAGAGTGTCAATGTACTGAAAGCACAGTCTGTCACAGACTATAATCTAAATCCCTTTGGTGCCTCAAATTTAAAATCCAGCATCATAAAGCAATAAGGTGGAGTTTTTCTGCTTAGAGTAGCAGCTGTAGGATTTGCTCTTTTAAACCACTGGGACATTAAAACATTCAGCATTCTAAACCTCCAGCGTCTCTTATGAAGCATTCATTTTGCCTCATTCCAGATTATTACCATTTGCTTGGGGTGACTTTACTTGCTGCGGGATGATTCTTCTTTAATTAAAGAGTAATTCACCTCTGCAGCCAAAAAACTACACCCGTTTTGAAATGGGTTTTATGTTACTTAGTAAAGATTTTTTTTCTATTGATTTTTGTAAAGTTTAGCTTTTTCCTCAAATATATATAATGTAACATTCCAGAGAAAGGAGGAATCAGACTAACTACTTATACAAAAGCTCTTACAGCTATTATGGACAACACAGAAGAAAATAAAAAGCAAGCACATGCAAATTTTTATTATATTTGCAATTTACCAAAGCAATAAAAAAACAGTGAGCAATTACTGTAAACATCACCCTGGACAAAACTCTTATGAAGGCAATGGTCTTTTGTCTGATATAAAACTGTATGATTTTTTAACTATGGATGTCAGACTGTAAAAAAAATAATACCCTTTTCATAGAATCATAGCAGCATTTGGTTGGAAAAGACCTTTAAGATCGAGTCCAACTGTAACATGTTCACTACTAAACCATGTCTCCAAGCATCTCATCTACCCATCTTTTAAATACCTCCACGGATGGAGACTTAACCATTTCCCTGGACAGCTCCTTCCAGTGCCTGATAACCCTTTCAGTGAATAAATTTTTCCTAATATCCAATCTAAACCTCCCCTGGTTCAACTTGAGGCCATTGCCTCTCATCCTATCACTTGTTATTTGGGAGAAGAGACCAGCACCCACCTCACTGCAACCTCATTTCACGTATTTGTAGAGGGTGATAAGGTCTCCCCTTTTAGCCCACTGATACTGCCAGTGCACTGGAGGATGAACGCTGGCAATCAGATTATAAACAGGAGAATCTGGAGGTAATAACAGATGAGACAACACTTGCAAGATACTGATCCATCACCATCAAACACAGTGAAGTTCCTCAGGCACTTGTATGTTTGGTGCTGAGCACTCACGTAGCCAGATGTCTCGATGTTTAATGCCTATGTGGAATCAAAACCCATCAGTTCTGAGAACAAACATGGCCCTTATGGCCCAGAGAGTGGGGATTCACTTTGGAAGCTGTCACTGTCAGTAATTTTTATGTTACTCTGTACAAATGGAAGAGCTTCAGACAGCAAATGTGACCCCGGTACTGAACAGCGTGAACTTGTTGGTAAAGCCCTCTTGTGAGAGGCAGGAGTTCCTGGCTCATACCCATGTCCAAATCAGCCAAGATGGTATCAAGTCTTCCACATCCTACGTGGACGCTCTGGTGACTGTGACTTGGGGCCTGAATTGGGGGGACACCACATCCTCCTAGGACTGAGTCAGACCAGGAGGAGCTCCAGCCCAGAAGCCTCCCACTTCCCTGATAACCATTACTGTTTTCTAATACACACTGGCAGCTGTGAACCCTTACCATTAGCTCACTAACCTTCAGTTTATTTCTGTAGCTTCAGCTACTCCTTTGTAAGGTCTTTGTCCCTTATCTTATGTTTAATAGTTTCTTATGAGGCATTTTAGTGTCTCAGTAAAAAGCCAACTAAATCATGTCATTTCTAGCTGCCTTTTTATTACATTTTCAGGGAACACTGAGAGGTTGCAAAGCTACTGTTTTCATTTCGCATACTGACTTGACCTTCCACCATCACTGTAGACCTTTTCTTAATTAAAAGCACACAGGCATACAGTGCCTCCCAGAAAGTCAAAATACTTGAAATCTGAGGTATTCTATTTTAACCATCTTGGTAACTGATACTTTCAATAAAGAATGAGAAGGAAATATTTCTAAATCCTGTTTTCTTTAGGCAAAATGTGATAGATAATGGATTAGGATGTCTTACAAACAATAAAGGGAAGCAAGCTTAAGTTTTCATTATCATTTCATAAGCATGTCTCAAAATTATTACGATTAGATCAGTTTCTCACGCATGGCTACCTTTAAAATAGCATGTGAGTGATAGCAGGGGCAATAGCATCAGTGTTAACACTGTGCAGAACTAGAATTGACAAAGTTAAACCACGTTTCTTTGAAGTCCACTTTCTCTCCATTTATCTTTTAATATCTCACCTTTATCTGTCTGCACTCTTATCTCTGTATAAACTGACTGGACATAACTGCACACACCTGCCAAGATTTTCTGGATTAAAACTCAGTAAAAATTAATTCATTCTGTTCAGTTGCTTTTCAGCAGTTTGATTGGGTTTTTTTTAATCTAACTGCCATGAAAACATTTTCTAAGTGACAATTTGCCACAGGGACATTAGAGAAGTACCATACACAAGTTATTACTCTGCAAGTTCTATCAAAGGCAAAGAGAGTTCTGGATTTTAGCTAGAAAGGGCAAGTCCATTACTGTCCATCTCTTCCCATCATCTCACATTTTATTTACTCTTTCTTATCAAAATATGAACATGCTACTGTCATCTAGTCCCTGGAACTTCTGCTAATAACAGAATCAGTTGGTAACACAGTCTTAATCTGCTTAACCTTCAGTATAGGACTGGTCAGAAACAGCTGTCACATTCTCTCAACTGCATAATTCCTATGAATACAAAATAGATATGTTTTATTTTTCAAGGCATATTCAATGTAACAGTATGCATTTGGCTATTTTGTTAAGTGAAATTTTGCTCTTTTCACCTTTAGCAATTTCTTTCCCATTTCCTCTGACAATCTAAGCACAAAGTGATCAAGGACTAAGCTGTCAATCCTATACAGTTATCTGCAACCCAGCCTGATACTTTGAAGTCTGTGTCCAAAGCACAGCATGCAGGTAGGGTCCTGAGAGGCCCATCATTTTTCATGCTTATACAGGCCCTAATCTTACAGCTTCCATGGCTACAGGAGCTCAACCACCCTATTCTCATTACCTGCTGCTTTTTTGCTTCATACCCTATAAGTTTGAAATACGCTGGTGAGGTTGTGTAGACAGAAGTCCCTCCTGGCTCCAGACCACCAAACTATCAGCGCAGTAGTTTTCACTGCACTCAAATTCATGACAAGAATCAGCAGCAGATCCTGGCTTTCAAATTGTGTTTCTGCTAAGTTTCTCCAGAAGAAGCAAGAAACAAACATTTATCCTTTTTTTCCTTTTTGAGAGAACAGAAAAGCTTTTGCTAATCTGCATAAATGATGAATTAGCATATTTGTCTGAAATAAGGAAATCTGAATCAAAAAAGGATAAGACTTCCTAGTACTAAGTGTTCTGCTGTCAAGTGCTTTGGGAGAAGACAGGTTAGTGTTCATTACTTGCTCTCTTCACATAAAAACCAGAGAAAGGTCAATAAAATATCATTAAAATATGCTACCCATAAAAGCATAATTAAAAATACATAAAGTATTTGCAGAACAACCCATCATGGGTGAAACTTAAAACCCTCTATACCACAACATTCCTTTAGCACGACATGCCTATACTTCAAACCCAGAAACTAATAATCACAGAGATAGAGCTCTGGTCCCAATTCTGTGTACTGTGAAATTACTTTGTGGCTTTGGGATTTGTGGATTGTTTCTAAAGAGTATTGTGGCATTGACTTGTGGGGCCAGTTTTACCTGAAATACAACTTACTACACCAGCACTGCTCCAGTTACGCTAGATTTTGGCACATTTTGTTCCATGTTTACCTTCAGAGCAGTGGTCATAGTGATACTTCCAGTGAGGTGGCTAATGGATAAGCTCAGGAGAATGGTGCTGCTGGTTTTGAACAGTGCAATCCACTCCTGACAATTCCTGCT
>NW_010159619.1:32472-48221 GCF_000695765.1 Mesitornis unicolor
TTAGTGCCATAAAGGAGGCAGCAGGCAGGAATATTTCCATGCACATCCAAGGCTGCGAATTACAGCCTAACCCTCGGAGCTGTGGATTAAGGCAGAGTTCTCTTTAGGAGTCTTCAAGCTCCTGTGCTGTAGGTACCCAGGAGCACAGGACAACCTGCCTGTACCCACAAACAAAACTTTATACACAGCTACAGCCCTGTCCTGAAGGGCATCACAGGAAAACCAACACAACACCGTAATACAGACTGGAGGGATGAAGGCACTGGGTCTGCAGCCTCTTGGCTCACTCACAAGACAAACTGGAAGGGAACCAGGGACATTTCTGGTAGCCTCTGGTTGTGTTTCAGCAAATTTCTTTGAAATCAAGTTCCCTGCATGAGGTACTTTGGTTTTGACACGTAAGCATTTTCCAGCAAAACCCTGTTTCAGCAAATAAAAAAAAAATCCCAACTAGTTCTGCTTCTGATTAGTGCAAGGCCTTACTCTGTGCGAAGCCCAAGGGTGTGTTCAGTTAAGAGGATTTTCACTTTTTGATTTGTAGCTTAGAGCCTCCCTATCTACTGTTCCTAAGTCACAAAAGGCACAATAAAGAAACTGTTCTTCCTCCTAACTGGTAGAGCCATTCCCTGGGGCAGTTAATTAGGAAAAGAAAAAAAAAATCATCCTTATTCTTCCAGATTCTAATGAATGTCTGTCTGTTTCATTCTCATAGGATTTTCTTTTAGAAATCCAGGAAAATGATGAAAGCAAAAATTGCAGGGTAAAAAAAAAAAAAAAGAAAAAAGAAAAAAAATCCGTATCTGAAGTTCCAAAAGCCTTTTTCCTGCGGCCTATTTGAAAATACATACCTACTTTTAGATACACTCAGTACTGGAGATGAATACTTCAAAGAAAGTTGGAAATCTTTTGTCAGAACTCTGAGCTTTCAGGCAGCACATCTGGGGTCTATCCCCGCCAAATCTTCATTTACATTAACGGTCCCACTGAAATAATTGAAACCGTGGGCATGCCAAAAATGTAAATTAAAGTAGGATGTGAATTTTCAATGCAGGTGTTATTGTCAGGAGCACAATACAGTCACAGGGTCACAATACAAGAAAAGCAGGATGCAATCCCTAGGATTTAAAATCTTTAAATCCATCTAAATTTAAAATGTTTTGGCTCCGCTGTGATCTTCTATATGAACTTCACATTCATTTTTTCTTATTTGATGTACATAAGGTATTACCAGAGTATCTAGAAATTGCTAATACTGTAGAATTTATCAAGGGATTAGAATGAAACCAGAATTTATAAAAAGACATGGACTTCTTTACTAGCACAGAAGAATGCATCAGTTTTGTGGTGCCATCTGTCTTTCAAATGGTCTTGTAAACTCATCAATATTTTGGTTGTGATCATCAAACAATCTTGGGGCAGCATGAAATAGATCGATTTAACCTGTGTACTGCTAGATGGTATTCCTTATTTTATGCTCTGAAAGTGGCAGCTTATAACTCACAGTGAATGACCATTATTAAATCTAAAGATGTACACTGTTTAAAATAAAATATTAAACAAATGGGGAATTGTGGATAACCAACAGAATTACTGAGCTGTATCATCTTAGATCAGCTGAAAATCTGTCCTTTAATGTTTGTGAAGAGGAATATAAAAGTGCAAAGAAGAGCTGGAAGAGACCATCTGTCCCTTTTCAGTTCGTTGTTTTGTTTAGAGTTGGGGCTGAACCAAAAACCTGATTCAGACATGTCCAGTGTTTGGAAGCAGTCACATCGTGGTCCCCTTGGATATTCAGAACTGCAGATAGCTGTTAACAACAGACACTAATGATAGCCCTTGTAATGCTTTTTGTTAAATGCTTTACGGTCTTTAACACGTTCCCCATTAACTATCAATTACCTTGCAGTGTAATTATTTTGCCGATTTTGCAAATGGGGAGACTGAGACAGAGAGGCTGCATCAACTGCGGTCATGGCAACAGAGCGGGGCATGGTGTAGACCAGAACACAGATTTCACAGGGTTTTCTAAGCCCCAGAAATTTTGGTCACCTGATTTCTCAAAATTAATTCATAGTGGTAGATGGATATCTTACAGGTCTTGTCATTGATATTTCTATAACGGAAGCTAATCACCCCAATAGATCTACTTGGACAATGTAATTCCTACTACCTACAAAGACCCTTAAAAAACGCTCCATGCACAGTACAACATCCAACTATATTAAAGGACAATCATGAATTTCCCATCATACACGTGCAATATTCTGCCTCCCAGAAAACCTTTTATCGTCAATGCTTGAACCCCATTTCTCTTTAAAATTTAAAGAGCCAGCCACTTTTTAAAGGTCCAAACTTGTAAAGTAAATACAGCAAAAGAGGCAGATAAAAACAATGCCAGATAGAGGACTGTAGTATAATAAATATGCCAAGCTAAGTAAATCTCAAAGTACTTTCTTTTGAATTGCAGTAGAGCTGTAAGCATTGACAATATTAAAAGTCAATGAAGCAGTGAAAATAATTCACAAAGATGAATCCTCAAAGTTCATGCAATGCTGATATGGTAAATATCTTTTAAAATGTTTCTAAATACATAGTGATTTTTTTTTTGGATGTATATTCTCAGACTTACTGAACCATTTAATTATTTACACAGTCTTCAGACTTTGAGACCTCAATTGATACTAATCAGTAGATCTGCAACTGAATAACTGTTTATCAAATTGCTGTTAATGAAGCAAGTAAAGCAACTTATCCTTAACATGCACACATTTCATTCATATAGATTACTTACATCATTCAGCGTGGAAAGTGGAGCCTTACCAGTTTCTAGAAAACAAACTGCACTATGGTAGCAACAGCAAAATGATGATAGGCTTCCCTTGTCATTTTAATTCATATTGGAAATCTAATTTACAGCAGTGGCACTATGTATAAAAATAAAAAAGCCACGCATGGCTGCATGAACACCTCATTGTAGAGCTTCAGTTAACACAGAATAAACCTTGTTAAAAAATTACAGAATGTAAAACTTAGTGCTCTGAAATTGGGAAATGGCAGCAGAAGAGCTGGTTGTGCATCCATTACTTGCCTATACAGTTTTTTTGTCTCCCTCTCCACTTTCTCATCTGATCTGCCACAGAGAGAGATCAAACAGGGTGAACCAAAGAAGTCAAAATAACCCAGAAGGGGTTTGTGGGTTTTTTTTACCACATCATAGATTCTGCTGAACTGCAGCCTCAGTCTATACATGTAGGTTGTACATTAATGTTGCCCTCCTTGTATGATAACAAGTATCAAATATATTTTTTTAAACACAGTTAACGCAGCATTTGGGATCTTTTGCATTTATCAAGTTAAGTGACTATTTATACAACGGCAAAGCTAAAAAACAGAATGCAAAGACACAGTTTGGCAATATAAAGACAAGGTGTGATCCTGTAACCTGCCAGGCATCTGAGCTTATTCTTCTGTGCTTTCAGAAACACTTTAAAGAGCAACCTGTGCCATCCTCAGACAATGTAGACAGCAGAGCAGCAGTGCTGCCCTTTCCCACTGTGATGGCCTCTTGAGAAAGCAGCAGGCTGGTTTTAAACATGTGTTCACTAACCTCTGAACACCACTGTGAAAGGAACGGAGGGTATATTTAAGGACTATTTTGCTTCCCTAGGAAATGCCCAGTGAGGAATGGCACGGCTGGATAGCAGTGCCAACATCAGAGGAATGACAGATTTTAAGTGACAGGAAGAAACAGGTCAGAAAAGGGCAGGGAAGAGGGTTGGTGTTCATCAAAGCAGGGAAATATGTGGGTCTGAACACGGGCAAGGGACACGTCATGGACTCTGGTGGCACAGGTGTCATTACAGAGAAGTCTGAAAAAGAGCACAGCTCAGAAGGAATCCACTCTGTGCTGGGCACACTCATCCACTGGCATGTTCTGGATTTCATCTTTTCATCTGCTGGCAGAACCCAAAGTTCACAGGGGCTACCAGAGAAAAATGTAAGTCTACTAAATGAAGGTGGGCATCCTCAGTCCTGCGCAGAAACGTTGACTGACTCGATAAACCGGCTGAGCTTAGTTTAAGTTACAGGGGGGCGGAAGTAGACAAAGTGAAATTTGGACTTGAGCACAAGAGCCAACAGCAACTTTGTATCACGTGTTTGAGAGATGTAATGCCCTGAAGTACTAACAAATGCATTTTTACATCTCATCCCGAAAGTATTACAGATTTTTTTTTCTGGAAATGTCCTAAAAATCTCAACCTTGATGTTCAAACTCACAATTATTTTGAGCAAACCTATTTCCCTGGTGAGTTGCCCTCTTTTCTTCTGCAGCGAATTTCTTCTACTTGACTCCCAGTTCTGCACAAAGTGATTTATTAGAGAGACTGCATTTTTTTTACCTTCTGGAAAGTGTCAGTTTCTGAACAAGATCAAATAATCTCGTACACTTCAGTATTGACTAATTTTAATTATTAAAACCTTTCTCCCAGGAAAAACTCTTCATACTGTTTGCTGAGAAACCAGCAATTTTTAATGCAATCCAGGAAGCTATTTTCTTGAGGATATCAAGGAACACTGGAGACAGTATTCTGACTGAACTATGAGCCCTGCTTAACAACTACATTTTTTTCAAAATGTAGGAAAGCTTTTTCCTTTACCTTTTTCTATGTGTCTAGCTTGCAATGATGGGCTTCAGTAATAGTAGCACATAATTTGTTATGCAGTACAACTTAATCTTATATATTTAAATAAATGATAAAGCTAAACACATACTTTGCATATATACTACACATTAAAATCAGAGATCAGTCTTTTGTTAGATATCATTTTAGTGCTATGCAGTCCCCATTGGCATGATTTTATATGGGATCCTTTCCTCAACAGCCTAGCAAGTTGATATTGTTAAAGTGTCAATGAAAAAATAATAGCTACATTTGTATTACAATCTCTCACATTTAAGTTCTCCGGTTTTCACATCATTGACAAATAATTGGATGTTTTAGCAAGGTAATAGCATAATTACACTGTTGCTCTGTAACTCAAAATCTAAAGACAGCACTATCTGCATTTAAACTATAATGCAACTTTGCCTACAGACATTACAAACCAGAGTATTTTACAACAACAAATTGTTTTCTGCAGTATAATGAAATCAAACACACGCTTAATGATGTAAGCTTGACAAAGAAATAAATACCAAGAGTCAGCATTATCTTCAATTGGGTGTCTACTTTGGTTGAAGAGTTCTTAACATTACAGTTCAAATAGCTGGATTTTTATCTGCTGTAATTTTCAGCCCCATTTTGTCTGTGCACTAAGAGAAAGGTTCTGTTTCTCTGTGCAAGAGCCATACCACAAGATAACATATGTAACAAAGAAATTAAATAAAGGAAGAGGTAGCAGGCACAGCATTAGGACTCGCTGAAGAAACTACAGCTGGTCAAATTTGTGAACAGTAATTTCATAAAGGAAAATTAAGACAAAACCCACAGGAGACACTGCTTGTATTAGATGTGCAAGAAAAGATAATTTAACAAAGCGCAATACCATTGCAGTCACTGTGCACCAACAGTCATAAATATTTGCATGATTTTATGTGATTGGCATGAATTCAAAGCTAACCACAGTATTTGCCACAGCCCAGCATTACAGTCCCGCTGCGAGTGCACAGCTCCCTGACTACACGGGGAAAGCAGGCCCCAGGATTCACTCTTTATAACAACATCCTCCTCCCAGGGGTGTTTTGGCAGGGGGAGGTGGCTGCTGTTGGGGATGGGAGAGGGACAGGCACCATCTCCTGCTCTTTGCCTCCCCTCCTCACCCCCGATTAGTGATGCTGCCCAAGGAAATGGTGCTGTGATGAGGGGAGCTGAGAGCCAGTTGTTGCTGAGCTGCAGCGGTACCTCTGCCAACCCCTCACTTCACTCAGCCATTAATCCCCCATGGAAGTGACACTGCAGATCCCCGTTCAGGTAGAATTGCAGGACGCTATAGCCATTCCAGCGGGAACTGGAAGCAGCAAGAAATAAATAGTGTGTGGTATTTGCACAGCAGTCAGTCACATTTTGAAGGCCAGGCCCTTTGCCAGTGAGAATAAGGAGCCGCTTTCGTAGCCTGACTGAGGCCAGGCTTTCTGCCAGCAGAGAAGAGTTTACTATGCAGACGAAATGCATTTCAAAGACTTTTAATGGGATCATCACCCACATTCACCTTTTCTAATTACAGAAAGTCTAAAGATTTCTTCAGGAGTTCAGCATTTTGAAGCATGGCGCATTTGCTGTTTTTCTTTCATTAAGGGAAAATACCTGTTTGGTATTTCCATGGCACTATTTTCAACATTTCAGCTACATAAATTAACCTACAAATGAATACAGTCTGTGTTTTCTAATGGGAAAAAAGGGTTTACTTTGGATGTAGAAAGCCTGCTGATATAAATTGCAAGTGTGACTTTACTGCTGCCCCTTTCACCACCATCATGTCCAAGAGGTGTATTTTGAGTGCTAAAGGGACTCTGGACTCATCCGTGTTTTAAAAACAGACATGTAAAACACTTGTGTTGCAGATCTGAACTGCTGTTGCTACACTCACCATCCCTTCCAGTGAAGGGATTCCAGATTCACAAAAAGACAGATTATACCATGAACACTCACACACAGGATCCCCAAAGCACTCTGTGCTCGGGAACCTCTATCCCACAAACCTCCAATCCCATTAGGCAGATCTCTAAGGTTAGAGATGATGCACCATGGTTTCACCCTCCATTCATTTGTCCCTCGGTCTAATTCCCAACTGAATTGCCATTCACTCTTTTGCAATGAGACTGTCTGCATAACTGATTTTCTTTGCCCTTTTGTCAATTTAATATTCACATCTCACTGCTCAAACAGTCCACAGAGACTTGCCAGGTGCCATATTTCCATTGGAGCTGTAATTTCTTTTCATTATTCTTCATTGCCCTTCACTCACTAACTTTAGAAACTTGTGAATAAGTGTAATTTTGGGGCATATCTGCAAAGGCTAATTCTCAGCTTTACTTCCTAAAGTTTAGATGGGATTTTCAGATGGTTTCTTGTTTCTAAGCATTTGTGTTATACAGACAAGGCAAACTGTGAAGCAGAGGTCATTGGTGCTTAGCTGGTCTGGGCAACCATTACCAGTGAGTTAGGAAAAGGGTTGCTACTATGCTGAAATATATAATTAGAAAGTTTCTGAAACAAATGGAAGAGAAGACATCCTTTTCTCATCTGTGCAAAGCCAATACATTTACTTGCTGTGGATTTAGGGAAGCAGATTTGGGGGATGATAGAAAACAGGAAATTGCAAAAAATAGCTTTAACAAAGACAACCACTGTTAGATCCCTGAACCTAAACCACAGTATAATTAAGGCTTTTGGAAATGCTTCCTGATCATCACCTTTCTCTGTAAACGGCACTAATCTGGCTGTGCTGAACTGCTCATACCACGTGGCAACTTTCAGTGCCCTTCCCCAGGTACCCAGAAGAATGTGCTTTTGTGATAAACAAATGCTGCTCTGGGCGATTTCACGCCCTTTTAATTCATGCTGTACTGCATTTATTGAGTAGTGGTTGCCAATATCCTATTCCTTACACCAAATCTGCAGATAGAGCTAAAAGGCTTATTATAAAAGATAACTGGCTTAGTTATGACTTCTAAGTGCCAGTTATCTTTCCTACTGAGTATAATGCCACTCCCTTTAGAAACAAGATAATTTTATAGTTGTCTGCCTTAAGCTGTACCATCTCATATTCTCAGATAATTCATGTCCTCTTGTTTTGACTGTGTTCATTATTTCCCAACTTCAAACATACCTTTTAAACTACAAATGTGAAACGGTCTCTTATGCAATTTACATAAACAACAAAAGGCAGTTGTACTTTCCTTAGCTTTAAAAGAAGCTTCCAGGGTATTCTTAAAACAAACAAACGAACAAACCACCTTAATTTCTGCCTACAGGGTACCTCCATGCCTTCTTTCCTCTCAGTCTGGGATGCTGTACCTTAAACAGGAAATCCTGGAGTGAAATGTCTTCAAATGTTTTCTAAAAATTTGACTCTGTAATATAACATCTAATCTACCGCAGCATTAATAAAGGACCTTCAATAATTTAATAAGACATTCATTCTAGAAATGCTTTTGGCTATTTTGAGTCAAGCAGGGCTTCCACAAACTTTGATGTGTTTGAGCCCTCAACTTACATTTAAAGATTTAACACTACAATCACCACCAATTATATCGTCTTCAAATTATTTTTCTCTTTTATCAGACTTTAAATGTTTTCCTGTTGCCTCTCTGCAAGGTGCTGAAAATCTAAGCAACCTACAGTCTCCTGCCTAATCTATTTGTATTCTGAGCTTCTTTTTGAACCTTTTATGGGTGCTGTGTCACAATCATTGAACAGTAATACAAATTGAGCTTTATAACATGACATTCATTATCTAGCTGCTTTCCCCAACTTTGTTAATGTTACACCTGAGCATCTTACAGCACTGTTACCAGAGAAGTGCACCTATTCCCATTTCAGATGGCAAGCTGGGCAGAAAGAAGAGGAAGATTTGCTTAAGGGCAGAGAAGGAGTTGAGCATAATTTTCTTAAGTCATTGGGTCAATTGGTTGAGCAACCCAATCATTAAAGGTGAAGGAGACTCTTCAGAGAAAAGCATGTGTCAATAAATCATTCAGAAAATCCCCTGAGAACCTGTGTGTGTTTTCACATTTAACTTTCACTGGATATACTACTAGCATTTTGCAATTCCATGGGTTTAAAACAGAAATTCTCATCTTTCCAAGTGTGTATGTCCATCCTCCACGCTTATGCGCTGCTTTCCCTTCCCAGAGGAAGGACCATCTCCCTTTCTTCCCCTCCTCCCTTCATGAGCATCCTCTGCCAAGTTCTTCTCCAATCCCACGCCTGCCAGCAGGGTGTGGGGAAGGGAAGTCACCAAGCCAGGACCTGTGGCAGGAGCAGCAATGACAGACTGGATGGATGCCTGCGCGAGGCTGAGATCAGGCAACCAAAGAGAGCACTGGGTAGGCAGGAAGGAGCCGCTGCCCGAATGGGCTGGACAAGGACTTCCACAAACCTCAGATGGACCACACCAACAGCTTCTTAAAATACATTCTCAAATGTTATTCTGTGCTTTCTTCATATACGTACCTTATTGTCGTTTTAAGAATATAAAATGACATGCTTCATATTTTTGTGACAGAAAAATTATATTCTTAATTTAACAATATACTTCTATATTCAAGAGAGCAGGTAAAAATGATACCTGTCTTGTTCCTGCTTCTGGTTTGTAATCCTAACACTAACTTTTTCTTTGCTTGCTAGTTAACATTGAGTATATTGAGCTTGACAATATTTTTCCTGCTACGTTATAAGACTAGGACAAAAGGGGTAAGGCCTAGATCAACAACTAGGTTTTCACTAGCCCAAATTCTGTTAACTTTTTTTGCTCATTCTTTTATTCATCAGTCTGTGTTATTGTTCTGATTGCTTTTGCCCATCATGCCCACCCTTTAAACAGAAACGTAGCTACAGATGGTAATTTGGCAAGGTAGGCTAAGAGCTGTAGTGGCACCACATGTTGTTAGAGAAGGCTTGAACCATTAACACATCTCTGTCGCACCGTTCAGTGACCCTGCACATGTGTGTCCTTTTGACTTAATGTCTCAGGATAACACAGGGAACAACAAAGATACCATCAATTGCTACTTGACCACATTTTCAACTTGCAGGAACCATTTTCTGCTGCTTTCTGGACTGATTGCTAAGGAAATACAGAATTCTCCCAGAAATCCAGAGCACCATTACGTAACTGAATCACCCAAGTGAAGCGTTTATACTGAATCCATCATCATGGTGTCTGAGCATCTGTTGTATTTAAAATGCAAAAACAATTTAAATGTATTGTTTAGTCAGAAAATCCTGCACAAATCCAGGAATGATGATAGGCTCCTCTAATAGTCTTTTTTCCTACATTACCCCTATTCTCTCTTAAGATGTAACTTTTGTAGATGATGGATTGAGTCAGTGCCAAATTACAGCTTGCAATGAAATTTTGCATCAGCCAAGACATAATCAACATTAAACATTTGAGTCTAAGACTTCATTTTGATCCTCACACAAAGTGCATTGCAGAACAGCGTCATTTACTTCTGTTTACCCAGCTCTTGCTCATCTGCTAACAATGAATGACAAGAGTGGTTGACTGGCAGGTCAGCCAAAAATATCTTGTGTTTAGAGTAATCAGCAGTGGAAAGCTTCAGTAATGACTGCCTTGTCAAAAATCCTCCTGAAGTCACACAGCAGCCAGCATCCCAGACACATCTACTTACCTCTGGGGCTCAATTTGGATTTTTCCTTCGTTGTGTTTCCTACTATCTGGAAGAGAGTGCAAATGATTGTGACACTTGTAACAGCTCCAGCAGCATTTGGATGGCAGGAATCCATTATCTTTCACATTTATTTCTTCAGCCCACCATTTACTTAATTTTTTGGTGTTACCACAACAGTGAAAAGTCCTAATAGCAAATTCTGAGACGTGCACAGCCAATCTGACCTCTTAAGCTAGTAACTTGTACTTTTTACTGTAGCCCTATGGATGCTTAAAAGAAGCACCAAGTTTTAAATATTATCTAAAATAGCTTAATTCATTTGCAAGTGGGAAGAAAGACTAAGATTTACAAAAGAAATAAGAACATGTAAATGTTAAAGAGAAATACTTTAATCTCCCACACTTCACTCAGGTGATATTTTTCATATTTTCTGGCTGCAATGGTTGCACGTAAACAAGGAGTAAGTATGTTTTGCTCTGCTAGAAGCCTCATCAGTGTAGGATACCTGGTCAGCAGCCAGAATGGCTGTTCTGCTTCAGATCTGGTTCTCCCCAGTCTCTTTTCCAAGTACCATCAAACACCCAGGTAGAGAATCTCGGAACAGATGCCCCAGAAAGCTTAAGACTCTCACCTTGCATTTGTACATCTGCCTCTAGAGATAACTGCTTTAAACCTAAAGCAGGCAATGCCGCTTGTTTTCTTTTTTAATGAGTCATAATATATGCTGAAAATAGCACACAGCATTAAGAGCTTACCAGGGAACCCTGGCTAAAGCTCACTGTTGAGCACCATTTCTTGAACAGAGGTACCAAAATTTAGTTCTTGTTACCAGCTGGTCTAATGAAGTGTTAGACACCATTTACAGTTAAAGTGCTAATTCCTAATATATCATTATTTCTTGTAAAGTAGATTTTGCAGCTAAGTATAGTTAACCCTTGACTGCATTCCCACTTTACTGCATGATGCATTATTGCATTTCTCTGCACATGCTTTTATACAGTGGAAAAAACTGAGTCCTGTCCTTGCATTCTTAGTCTTAGTCTGTTAAGTAAAATAGATTTATAATCTTCTTTTATTTATCTAGGATACAATTGCTGGCATATTGCTATAAATGTGGATGGCAAGCCTTTCTATTAAACCAGTATTTTATTGGCATTTCCTTTGCGTCATGAAAAAACTGTAAAATGCAGGAAAAAGAAAAAACAAACAAACCACCAAGCAACTTAAACCATGTTTGTCAGCAACAGCTTTAAGAACCTCGGTTTTAGTGGAGAGAACGAAGAGAGTCAGAGATATAAAATTATTTCAAACAAATGGGTTTTTGCATTTCTCCTTTGTTATATTAAACTAAGGTAATCTTTTAAACTGATTTTAACCTTAAAACCACAGTAGTTTGCTAAAATGCCAAGTAAACTGCTGGAAGTATAGGTGGTCACTTAAAATTTATTTTACTATCAACATTGTCTTTGTTTTTCAAAGACGATTACTGTGAATCATAATTTTTACCTTCTGAGCCCACTAACAGCCCAGTTCTCCAGCTGTTACTTTGAATAGGCTCCCTGAGAGCAAAAAAAGGGACAGGAACTGGAGCAGAGAGTTAAATTTCTTACCCCACTTGAAGTGTAATGAGTTTGGCCTTGAACAGGCCAGGAGCATCCACCAAAATGCAATAATTCAATACGTACAATCCTAGTGCATTCTCCTTGCACATGGGTGGGTGTGTGTGGACAAACAAGGTTTGATCATTATAAGAATTCAGGAAAAGACAACGTGAACATCCAGCTCCAAATCCTAGACAATTATGAAAAAACTGCAACTGAGTTTTTGTGGTTTTAACTTCTTGAATAGTCCATGTGATATTTAAGCCTATTGTTAAGCAACACACCATAAAAATCCTTCATCACTTGCTAAAGGTAGGAAAATTTCCACTGCATCACTCCCAGGTATTGGTCCAACGGAATGAGATGAATCAGGACCACAGGTTCAGAGGAGCCTGGTGCATGTTCTCGCAGATGGTGCTGTACCTTTCCATGAAACAAGAGCTATGTTTAATTTAAGACAAATCTGAAAAGGTTTTTGTCAGCCACACAAATCACACATCCTAGAACTAGGGGACATTTAAAAAAACCATTTCTTTCACAAAGTGAGGGCCACAGATCTCATACCTGTTCAGACCCACAAAATCAATACCATAAATAACTCTTATGTGGTATGATATTACTGCTCTTTCCAAAGGGTTTTACAAGACCTGTAAGAGCAACTATATTTTAACACAGGAATATCAACTGTTGTTATTAATAAGTTTTAACTCATTAAAATTATTTTCCTCACTGGACACCTGCCATGCAGAAATTACATTTCTTTTGCTGTTTTTATTAAACTTTGAATAAACAAAAATGTGAATTTTTTCCTTAATGAGATCTTAGCTACATTTTACAAGGACTCTGAATCAAAAAAAAAACCATTAACTTGTCTTCTTGAGCAATTTCATTTGCTTTTGTTCCCTGCTGTGCTGGAAACACGCTTTGTGCATGCTCTCAATCAGGTATCCCAACAGTTTATCAGGTAGCACAGCGTAACACAAATACTGTAGTTACAGATTAGCTGTTCCCTGCTGCCATTCACTTTGTGGTTTAGATCCCTTGTCACTTACAAATCAAAATGTTTATGTACTCAATTATAGCACTTCCAAATGAGAATAAAAGGTATTCCATTACTCCCAAGAGGACGACGGAAAGATTTGTGTGTAAAGTACCGTAATACTCTTAAGTTCCCTCAGTTTCATATTTCTCCATGTCTTACTGCAGCAGAACATCCCACAGCGATCTAACATTTATAAAAGGGTTACGCACACACACTATATTAGAGCTCCATAACTAAAAATTGCTAAAAGATTGCTGAAAAGAGTCCCTGGAATTTTTGGCACCCACAGCCATCAACACAGCAAACTGCCGCTTTTTGTTTAGCCAAAGCCTTGGTCAAATGCCACAGAAAATATCCTGCTACTGGCTCTGCCCTAAGATGCACATTTCACTTGGGAGAAGGATCAAGAAAACGATCAAAATGCGTTGTGGAGAAAAAGCAGTACAAACAATATAAGTACTATGAGTACAGGGCTGAACTTTACCAAAGTACAGGCAAAGACCAGATTATGACCATTATAAACACATGCACAGGTGTTGGGAAGGGAAATTAGATGTTTCTCCTCCAGCAGCGGCAAATATACAAGCCATAATATCATCCTAAGTGTATTATTTTGCCCCAAAGACACAGCCTACCAGGCTAGGAGAGAGGGCTCGGTGCATTACCCCTAAGGTACAGTCATCAGCTCCTGCTGATGTTCCCAACCCTGCCAACCTCAGGTGTCTAAAAAGTGCTGTGTCTGCTCCTGGTCCAGTGCACATTCTTGGGTGATGGAACAAGGGCACATTCTGGATTTTCACCAGTTAAAAGAGAGTAATTAATCTTAATTCTTTTCTCTCTGAAAAATAGAACTTCTATAGCTTGAGGGAAACAGAGCTCTCAGTTGTTCTGTGGCAAATTAATCTTAGAGGGGGAGTCTTCCAAAGAAAATCAATAGCTTATAACAAGATTCTGTATTGTGTTTGAGCCCTGAAACTCCATCTAGAATCAAAGGGTACTTTCAGCATTGAAAATTTGCTCCCGTTGTGCTTTGTTTCTAACACAGTGTCATTTGAAAACATGAGATTTACATGTATGAACGATTTTAGTTATGTGTGGCTTCACCTTCATGGAAGACTCTAGTAATATTTAATACAGACTGTAAGATTATAGGTATTTCAGGCAACTCTGAAGAAATTATTCTCAAAAGAAGGAATTTAATAGGGAATTGTATTTCTTATCCTGCCTGTAATATCCTATATCTAAGACATCCTTATTCATTTGTACCTTCCTAAATTAGTCTGTTCCATATGAGAAATTTTGAAAATTATGTCTCCTCACATGTTTAATCTCTTTTTTAAAAAAAGAAGAACCTAATTAATTTCACCATGATGCCATGGAAACAGCTTTAAAATTAATTTGGGTGCAGGGAGGAAGGATACAACTCTAACACAGAGGAAGAGACAGGTTTCAGAAGAAAAAAAGTCTGTCCTCACTCAGCACTGGGATCTTTGAGAAACAATAATGCATAGCAAGGCAAGGGAATCTTTTCAGACTATAGTGAAGCAAGATTTCTCTAGCACTCTCTCCAACATGGTTCATTACCAAACTAAGGTGCGATAAGGAGAGGCGGAATGGGGCGGAGGCATACAAGCCTGCAGGAACAGGAAACTTGAAATGAAACCACTGGAAAGCACCGGTAAAGAATGCCAGAGTTCTCAGATGAGTACTGTTATTGTAAAGACAGTGCAGTACGGGTTGGAGAGATCATGTATGGATCAAAGGAAATGAACCTGTTAGAAATCAGAATAGTTAAGTCTGTTAACTCATTCCCACAAAAACCTGTTACAGCCTGAGGTCTGGATGCGAGTTTTGCGCAGTGAATTGCGTCTCTGACACTGAGAGGTCTCCAGCAGAGCCTGGACACTGCGATGTGCTGAGGCCCCTATCACGCATTGCCATACCATGTGTTATGCAAGACGAGAACTGCACTGGAGAGCAGGCTCCTTGCAGTGGGTCTAGGGCAAATATCCTATATGTGGTCATATATGCATCAGGAGTCTTATTTCCATGAGTCCTATCAGTAAAGATGAGAGTTTGACATTGACTCAGAGCTTCCATGGGTGGAAGGAGAATTTGGTCCTTAATTTTACCCATTCCTGCACTAGACATTTTGGTTTGTTGGATAAACTAAGTTAATCAAATTCATTGTTATTCTTGGACTTTGTACAGAAGGCATTCTAGTCTAAAGCAGATTTCATCACTTATTTCCTTGATAATTCACAAGTTTGGCTGTCAGAGTGAATAGTTGTACATAAAAAGAAAAATATGTTACTGAACCTAAAACTTTCAGTGAGTGCACAGTCCCCCAAACCATGATGTTATCAAAGTTCAGTAGTACCACACAGTGATGACTAATGAGCCCATAACCTCTGTGTGCTGTAGAGTAAATGCTCCCATTAATTCTTCACAAGACCTGCACTCATCCTGCTTCCTAGCTGTCAGATTTTAGTAGATTACTTCATTGGCTACTTGGACATTTTTACTTTTTCATTTCAGTTTGGTTTGTTTGCTTCCCTTAAAAAATGCCTACTGTGTGAATTGTGAAAAGGTCAACCAATAGTTCTCAATCCAGACAGGACAGAAGTAACTGAAATCAGCAGTAATTTTGACCCTTACCTTATTTTTTGGTCTGTGAACTGTTAGCTGTAAATAGCAAAGCTATGTGCCAAAGATCTTCTAATCTTACTAATGCAAATATTCTCTTTCC
>NW_010159619.1:48252-90838 GCF_000695765.1 Mesitornis unicolor
CTTCAAAATTTTCACTACCTCTTATTACATCAATGTCCAAACACTAAAACAGCACTGCTAAGGAATTTGGGGGTGGTGGGAGGACAACTGCTAAGCACCATCCACAACTGAAAACTAAGATAGATATCTTCAGGCTAAATAAAGCTACCTAGACTTTCAGACTCTTAGAAGTACTTAACTGCTTCACATGAGTTTGTTAAAGTTGTTCGTCTTTTTGAAAAAAAAAAAAAAAAAGTGAGGGTACAAATTGCAATATAAATGGTAACAACGTCTAGTGGTCCCAGACAAATTCAATACTATAGTTTTGGGTAAGACATTCATATGCAGGGAGAAAGATGAACTGTCTTCATGATTTAGAAGTCCCAGCAAATCGTAAAACTAAAAAGCAGAAGGAAAGCTGTAGGAGCTAAGGAGAACCTGGTTAACAATAATACAGTAAGTGCCAACCTGTAGGAGCTTTTACTAACCAAGTTTGGAAAATCTGGGGCCAATGAATATTAGTATTTTGAATTCTGCAAGTGCTGGTTTAAACAGTTCCAAAGCTGTACCCCATATGTTTCTTCAGATATTTCAACCCCTGAGTCCTCTGTGTTTGGCTTGAGGCTGAAAAGCACAGATTACTCGATGCCCATGGCAAATGTTGTTGCAACAGGGAAATTATGTCAACCCCTGCAGTGCAATTCAGAACTTGATGTGGGTAAATTCACTTACTGGCAATTTAGAAGAAAACATGCTGGTGCTGCGCCAGTTGGAGCCAGATGGTGACTAAAATTATTAAAATCATGCGTGCTACAAACCTCTGAAAAATTGCACTTTTCCAAAATATCCTAAGCATAGATGGGATCCTAATACAAACCAATTGGTGTACGGAGAGTATTTGCAAACAGCGTAGGGTATGATTTGCTACTGTTTAATTGCCATCTTTCCCTTCCCTGTTTTCTAGGTTCAATTAATCCACTATAACCACGAGCTGTACACAAATGTCACAGAAGCTGCAAAGAGTCCTAATGGGTTGGTGGTAGTTTCCATATTTATGAAAGTAAGTATTCAATATTACCAATATCTAATATATAGACAATGGACTTATTTCCCTATGAACTGTAAATCTAGGAATTGGACTCCTCATTATACCACAGCAGTGCTAAGAGGCTCTGATCTGGAATCCAGAGACAGCATTGTCCTAGGAACTGAACACACTACTCTAAGGCATATACAATGTAATGTAAGGAAAATGAAAACGGATAAGGGAAGGGGGAAATCCTTGTATCATAAACATCATCATGACACTTCAACGAATATGGTAGAAGTTATTAATTTTTTCAGATTTGGTATTTCTTTGTGAGATGTCATCCATTCAATTAAAAGTACACCTCTCCCAGTAGGTTGGGGCCTGGGAAAGAGGGCATGCTTGCTCTTCGGAGACATCCTGATGCAAAAAAAGTTTTTCCTCACAATATTGTTTTAAACATCTTAGACTATCAAAACTGTAAGAACATTAAAATGGTAACTCTTAATATCTTCCATTTCACAGAGCTGGAAAGACGTGAATATTTTGTCATATTTTAGTCTCCATCCTGTTGCATTCAAGGTACATAATTAGGTCTATAAATTACAGAGATCTAGCCTTGAACTCAGGACTTAACAGTTTAATCAAACCTCCCTAATTACATCGGAGAAACCTTTTCTCTCATTTTATATGAAGAACACATTCCCCCCAGAAATGTTGTTCATACTCTGCCATTATGTATCTCTGTTTCATCAGTCTAAAAAAACCATGTACTTCTGAATTAGTGCTTCATGCTGAAATGAATAGCTTACATCATCAGACCGTACGTACTGCATATCTATTAATTACCTTTAGTACTCTCTAATAGCATTTCATAACAAAGTTCCTGACAAACCATTAAACTCAGAATTAAAATACACATTTCACAGAGCACATTGAATAATTAGATATGAAAAGTGCCCTTTTATACAAGCCTAATATTTAAGAAAAATATTTAGGTTACCTTTTTAATCCAAAACGCATTGTATTACCCGTTGATCTGACTTGAATTTGCGCAAAAGGATAAAATTGAAGCAAACCTTCAAAATGCTGAGCGTGCCAATTCTGTCCAAACAATGCATCGCTCACGTACTTGCTGAGTGGCACATCTCTTGTAAGAAGCAATGGCATTTCGTGTCTGCCTCACCGTATTTTTCTCTAGACCTCTCTCACTGGCACAAAAAGATGCGTTTTCTTTTAAATGTCCAAAGTAGCTACAAAAACTTCTACATATTCTTAAGAGTGCATGTGAGTAAAATTTAGGTATTTCATACCCATACCTTCCCTACCAAAAGGAAGACAGATTTTGTTTGCAACCTAAATAGTCTGCTGCAGGAAAGTATCTCTCTCAATAAACAGAAAAATAATAGAATGCTACATGAAAATCCTGCCTCGTTATATTAACCACCTGCAAATCCTACCAAAGCTGTTGGAGAAGAAATCCATATTCACACTTACATCCAGGCATTTATTTCTATTCATCCTCTTCTCCCATCCCTGTTTTCTTGGATTTATTTTCAGGTACCAACTTTCTAACCATTTTTGTTAGAGAAATATCTAAGTAAGTATTTCCTCTTCCCATAACAGTGAAGAAAAGGCAGAAACCCTTTGGAGGAGTGGCAGGAGAGAGAATGAGAGTGTGTGTGTGTGTGTGTGTGTGTGTACGCATGTGCGCGCACACACAGAACAGCTGCATTTCCAAAGAGGAAATAAAATCAATTTCCAGAAAGGAAATGTCTGTGAGAAGTTTCTGACGTTGTACATTTTCTCTTCTGTAGGTATCTGAATCATCAAATCCATTTCTAAATCGTATGCTTAACAGAGACACCATAACGAGAATAACGTATAAAAGTAAGTTTCTTTTCATTTACTATGGCTAACAGCTCTATACTTTTAGTATCAAATAGCACATTTAGCAATCCAGTAAAACAAGAGGCACTTCATTACAGGCAAAAATTACAAAGTTTGCGTTGCCAGCAACTCGGCATGATGAACTTGGGAACCTGAAAGATCTAGTAGGGTCATCAAATGAATTTTTTGAACTCCAAAGTCTATTTTATGTTTAAACAAGCAATAAATTAATGAAATTATACTTAACAAATACATATACTGTATTCACACAGAATCTCAGGAGAAACTGCCTGCAGTTAGCACTACAAGTGACATGCAGAGCAGCCTGGATTGTATCAAATCAAGTTATGTGAAGATGCGGCATCATTAACTCAGATTTAGTATTCATTAATGCTTTCTTTTTGTACAGAAAAGTTATGACATTTCTATTCAACTTTTGCTGCATTTAATGGATATATAAAGAGGTCATTAACACAGCATGTATATTTGTTGTATTCACATTTGGAAAGGCTTTAACTGATAATGTTCAATAATACCATGTTAGTATATTGAACTTGTGGAAAATGGAGCTTAAATGTCAGTGAAAATTAGGCTAGTTTAGAGAAAGTCATGAAAAATACATATATCTCAATGGAACAAATTAAACCTCCTGAAAACCTTATTCCCTTTGTCAAATATTCAATTGAATTCCAAGCAGCCATTAAGTTAATAAAATAAGTTAAACAATACCAGAATTTAACTTGCAGAAAGTACAGAGCTAACTGAAAAAATAAGGGAAGTATTTTAAACCTCAGCCTTCATTTGTTGTTCTGTAAACTATGACTTAACATTTTTCATAAACTTCATTAGTTTTGCTTTTGTTTATGAAAATTGGGAGAGAGTTGTTGATCTTAACTGGAATGAGACTGGTTGTCAGGACTCCAGGATTTGGTTCCCAGTTCTGCTAGGGTTTCTATATAAGTCTCTCAAGTACACAGTCCTATTTCTTTCTATGGACTCCATCTTTTCCCCTTTCCTGCAAAGCCAGGATTGTAAAAAGTGGAGGTATGAGATCAATGTAAAGAAAGATTTCGAGTCCTGCCATGCAATACAGAATTTGAGTAACAGAGCCAATCCAACCCTATTTTGAAGTAGATAATTCCTTGTCCTCTCCTATAGCACACATCTTTCTTCTCATTGATGTTTCCTTAATTTTACTTTAGAGTTAACAAGTCTTGTTACATCTCTGGCTCAAATAAGAGGCCTCCTATAAAGATCCATGGTATCTATTCTAAAGGAAAGTGATAGAGGGTTCTCCTCTGAACGATTTTCCAGATTGTTCTGTCAGTATGAAATGCCGCCTTCTCTGCATGGAAGAAGCAGGAGATTAGCCCAGTTTTTAAACTGCCTGTCTTGATTCCTTGCAAAAACACAGCAATTCTGTTCTGTAAGAGCGTCCTGCCTACCAGTGCTGCTGCAGCATCCTGGAGACAGAAGATTATTGTTAGGGCTATATGTCCTTTTTCAGGCTCTTTCACTCCTGAATTACACATTCCTGGCTTCTGCCTGGGGATCAGCCAGCAAATCCCTGACTGAGGAAGCTGCTTTTCCCCACGTACGCACGCAGACCTGTCAGGTCTCACACACTAAATAAGAGAAGACTCCTTGCCTTATTTTTCCCACCACAGCAGCTGTATCTCATCCATTTACATGAGTGTCACAGCCTTTTTGTACTCCTTGGCCCCACATGCTACAATGGCTGGCCCGCAGAGCGAGGACTGGACAACTTGTGGTGGCTCAGAGCAGAGGAGAGGCTACAGGGTGGGATCTTTTCCTTGTCGCATGAGTGACCATGCAACCATTGCCTACACCAGCAGACAAGCATACCTTCCCAGTACTATATATTTCATTTGTACACTGCCCTTATAAGTGAGCACTCCTCTTCTCTGGAGCTCACAGCATCCTACAACCTCTCACTGGTTGTTTTGCCTCTTTAGAAGGAAAATGCAATTCCAATCACACCTAATTTGGGTTTACTAAATAAAATTTCATGAGTATGAACACATAACATAGACTGCAAAATCAATGAGTAATGGAACTGTTTTAATTTTTAACCACTGATATCACTAACAAGCTTATCTGTAAAAATAAAATCCTTGGTAGATACAACACACATAATATTTTGCAGGGCACTGGGTTACTTACTGTAGTAACAAGTATTGACTGGGAATATTTTAGTGTAAATTGAGAATGTGAAAGTGTTATTGAAAGTAATTTTGCAGTTGTCTTGCATGATGGATTATAGCATCATTGCTGAAACCTAATTTTACCTCTTACATGACGAGGATTTCTATTCTGCCTTTAACAGCTGGAGGTTTTTAGCTTGTGCTTTAGGGGTCCACTCCTGAAGCCAATACTCAGCAGGCTGCTGCCAAAATGACCAGTCCTAGTGTGCTCAGCAGGAGCAGGGAGCGAATGATAAGCAGAGTGTAGGTTCAGAGTCACGACAGTTAGTAACATAACTAAAGTACTGTTTCTAAAGAACAGCAACAAAATTAAGAGCTGTCTGTGCTGCTGCATGAAATTTCCATGAGCAAAATGCATTAAAAGGGAAATTTCTACTCTTAGATATTAATGGCTACACTGAGGTAAAGTGGACCCCAAGGAATTTTTAAGCAGATTTTAAATGCTTATTTTATTCTGTTATCACAGCCCAAAGAATCTACTGTGAACTAGTTGAAACAAGTGTTCTTTCAAACAGGCTTTAGTCAGAAGCTACATGAATTTCTCTAAAGGAAAAACACTTTAATATTCCTCCTCAAGCATGACATTTGAGGGGATAAGGTAGCTTGCTTTCAGAACAGTTATGCTACGTGAGCTTCTGCCCAGTGTTTGCTTAACATTGGAAAGTAGCAATATTTTTGATTCCCAAAATTCCATATGACAATTTGGGCTTGTCATTCTCCACCAAAATACTGCTGCATGTTCAGCTAGGTAGAAGAGCTGTAAAATTCTGCATTTCCTTAAATTCAGTCTTTAGCTATTTTATAGATAATGTGCAAGTTAATGACGTATTCTGATTTTAAGAAATTATCCTGAAAAAACTTCAAATTCAGATTTCTCAAAATAAGAGACTACTAATTTCTCAAGGTTCATGTTTCACTGCATTCTCTGAAGGACTGAGCTCTTGCAGCTCCTGTCACAAGCAGTAAGAGCTCAGCAGTCTCAAATCAGGCCCCAGAGGACCAACCAACCTCAGGTATCCAAAAATGAGTCTCTGCCTGCCTGGGGCCAAGTGACTTGTGCAGGCTGGGAAATGGAGAAACTCTGTTTCAGGATTAAAAAGCTGAGGACCTCTACATTCCTTACCCTGTAATCTAATCAAGTTAGAGCTGCACTTTCTGTTCTTGGATTATTACGATATGAACTTCAGAAATCAAACAAACCTTCCTTCATTGAGTAAATAATATATTCCTCATGAATACTACTGGTTTAAAGAGAACACACACAGAATTTGCTGTGAAAGCAGACCCCACACGCCTATTGCAAGTCTGGGGATAAAAGAAGAGGATTTCCATCATTTGCTAAGAAAATTGTCAGAGTCAAGGCCTTTATGTAAATGAATATGAAATCTAATTTGTATGGAGAAGAGTTCATGAGTTAAGAAATCACCCTAAGGCACAAGCAGATCAAGATAAACAGAACGTGGGCTGCAGATAGGAACGATGCTGAGAATCTAGTAAAGTCTGAATAGGTTTATGAAAGGAAGTTTATTACTGGCAAGAGATCACACGTGGTGACTTTGACTATTCTGAACTACATACTTGCAATAAATATAACAAAAGACAAGATAAGACATGAAAGTGTTGCAGTACGGTATTAGTGCAAACCCACCAGTTCTGATTCAGTTCCAGAATGGAAAACCTCGATCAAGATGTGGGGAAAGGGAAACAACAGAGGCGGTCATGGGAAAAATGGTGATAACCAAATTCCTATTCTGAAGTGTTTTCTCAGGCCACTCTCATGGAGTCATCTGACTTCCCACAGGAATATAACTCAGATACAGGCATAAATAAATACTGCTTTTACTTGGCCAAACTTTTATTTCATTATTTTATTCACCTCCATCTTCCTATTTTCCTGAAGTGTTAGTTTCCTGTTAATTACAACTGATGGATTTTGATACTTAGCATAATGAGCTGTCTCTCTTAAACATATTCCAAGTGAAGACAGAGGCCATGAACCATATTTGGAGCCACTTCACTGCCAGGTGCTGGTGGGGGAGATGGCCATGCATTTTGTAGGTCCTTGGCATGCAAACAAGGTAACCTCAGCAGTTGATCCAAAGCCCAGTAAGGCCAAGGAGAGCACCTCTTCCAATCCCGAGAGCACTGGCATACGTCAGGCTCATTTGAATGGGGAAAAGGACCATGCTTCACACTGCTCCATGCCACACTACACCCCCAGAGCTTTATTATGTTCTGAGAATGATTAAACACTGTAAATCCACAGACAAAAGTTAGAAGCCAGTATCAAAATAATGAGTTACATTCTCTATTAAAGCAATGAGAGGCAACTCCAAAAACCCCCATGATTACCTGCACTAATGCAAGCAGTAAATCTGTTTCTGTATCTTCCATTTGATAAGTAGTCCTATTGCTAATGATCTGTGCACTGTTCTGAGTATAAACTAGTCAAGCAGAATGTGACACACACAGAATATATACATATACCTCATCTGTATTTTTAGTATTAATCTTCAGTTAGCTTTCCAGCTCCTAGTAAACATTTCAGTGTAAATTCTACCTTGTTTAAATAATTTGAGCCCAACTAAAGTTAATATGGATGTGACAGAGTAGATTGGGTCCTTAGAGTTTGAAACTATCTATTCTGACTGACTCTGTGCCATTTGGAGCTAACACACCACTCTCCATAGTTCATAAATAATGAACAGGATGTTCACATGGGAAAGGGGAAAAAAATAAAAAATGTGTGATGACTCATTGAAAACAGGCACTGGCTTGAAAAAATTACTACTGCAAACAGTGTTTTAAATTAATAGGACACAGGTGTATTTGATCATCTGTAGCTATTAAAATTTAACAGCATTTTGACTCTAATACTATAGCAATGGTTTTGCAATTTTGTCTGAAAAATGTTGGGTTTTGAAAGACTCCACATCCCAGGCCATGGGCCAGTGAAGGCTGAGCATGTTAAAAAGGTGACAGCCAGCCATCTACAAGACACTGATAGTACTTGCCCTCTGCTTGAGGATCCAGCTCTAAGGCATGGTAATTACCCGGGCTCAGAGTGCAAGAACATGGCAGAAGGCTGCATTTCTGACAAACTTGAAAGGACATGCCAAGGTTCTAATTTGTAAAATATCAAACACATTTTAAATATGAAATAACTGTAAGGCACTCGTCAACATGGTATAAATGTTACATTCTCAACCTGACACTTTAACTGATGCTGTAGCCACTGATACTGCTACCCCAGAAGCCTGGAGCACGTTGACTGCACTATGTCAAAACAAAAAAAGTCACATTTGCTTTGCCTGTGTTCTTTGATTTTCTGTTGCCCAAGACAGTAGTCTGTAGTCCTTTTATTTTTTCATTAGATAGTGTGAGACAAGCATTTTGTTCACCTACGTTTTGTCCTTCAGCTATAATAATGTTAAATTACTCTTTTCTTTTTCAGTTCTTATGTGCTTCCTTGATCGTCCTTATTTCTTTCCTTAGTTCCATTTACATTCTTTTCCCAATGACCAAGAAACTATTTATCAGCTTTTGAAATAATAATTATATAAATAAAATAAAAATAAAACCAAAAACTATTTAAACCTACAGTGAATGGTACATGAAAAACATCAGAAGATCTAACAGAAACGCTTACATTATTAACATTGACTTCAAAGGTGCATTTTCAGTTTGCCTTGTGTGTTGAAAGGAGAAATACACCTAAATATGCAGCTTTCCTTGCCTGCATTTTAATGCTCGCTCTGCAAATGAAGCACACTGAACACACTACATGCAAGTGAATGCATGCAAAGAGATTTCACCACATTACAGCTCATAACCAGCCCAGGTTTCTCCGAGATACACGATAGCAGTAGCATCAGGAGTCAAGTGTGTGTATATCCTTGAGTAAGGAACTCCTACAGCCTGAGATTGGGCTGGAAAATCTGAGCTCCAGTTTTGACAGCACTGCCAAAAATATTGTAGAGTCAGCACTGCCCAAGGGAAATAGTGCACATAGTATAGAAAAGGCTGAGGAACTTTGATGAATTTTAAAAGATATAAGCATGTATCTCATTATATTTTGGTACATATCCACCAAGTGAATTGTGTTGCTGAGGGATACCTCATTAATTCCCAGGGACACTTATGATAAAAGCAGAGACCCTAATAAGCTGCTTTCCAGCATAATTTTCCACCCCAATTTTAGCATTCTGAGCGAGCTTACACTGCATCCACCCCACTGTGCACCTGGAACGCCAGCAGGCTTTATTGAGCAGCTTTATTATCATGCATTAACCTTAACTTCCTCCCATGGTAGAAGGGCAATTAAGTTTTAACACCCTTGGCCTTCCTAAGGCTTTGTTGAGCAAAAATTTTTAATCACTCCAAAATATGGTAAGTCAACATGCTCCAAAGATTGCTGCATCTAAGCCAAGAACTGCAACTTCAAGAAGATTTTAACTCTAGTTCTTAAACGTGATTCAGAGTTTCACTGTGAATGCTTGTGCTAAACTCACCAAAGGTGCACATGGGCATCTTGCAGTAGAGCTCAGCCTCAGCAGGATTAGTGAATTCGTGTTACTTGTTCTTGTCCAAACCACTGGAACATTCAGAAATGTTCATTATACTTTGTATTTCAGTAAAACTGATGGTGATGTTCTGGAGTAAGGATTGTACATAAAAAGGGTGGGGTTTTTTTTGTGTAGCTACTGTTTTATCTCACTTGTTTTCCTTCTTTGTTCTCCAGATGATGCATACTTACTACAGGGGCTTAATATTGAGGAACTTTATCCAGAGACGTCTAGTTTCATTACATATGACGGGTCAATGACAATTCCACCCTGCTATGAAACAGCAAGCTGGATAATAATGAACAAACCTGTCTACATAACAAGGATGCAGGTAAAAATAATTCTAAAATTACTCGATCTAATAGAGATAAAACAGAATGTTTTAAACATATGTATTTGTAGCTTTACAAAGGACAGAGATCCAACATATGGGGCCTTCTGGAAAAAAGGCAGCTAGTGCTTTCTGGTATAGAATAAGATGATAGGATAGACATTGCAAATATCTTCAGAAAAATCAAATTGAAAAATACAAGCCTCTATTAGAAAACAGCAGGGTAAATTTTGCAGAAGAATAGAATTAATTTAATAGTCAAAATTACGCTGTTGAGGAAACACACCAGTGGAAAAGCCATAAAGACTATATTTGTGTACGACTTGCTTACAATCCAAGGCCTAACATCAGAAAAGAACAAATGTAACACCAATTGCAGTCTCCTCCAGAGCTTCCATCAGTGAGTTGCTTACGGAGCTGTGAGCTGAACTCAAACCTATTCTCCTGCGTACTGGACTCCTGAAGGAATACTTGAACCACCATCTGCCTGTCCCAAGCATGCAGCAGAGCAGTCTGGCCCGAGAAATGAAATGAGGAATAATAAAATAACCCTAAAGATCACTTTGGGATTTAAAAATCGTATTAACATTGTAAATATGTTGACTTTAAAAAGCCTGAGAGATGCTTTATGTTTGTGATATTCCTTCTGTCCAATTTTGCCTACATTCAGGGAAAGCACTTCGTTTTTTTTCTAAATGGGTAATTTGGAAGAATGACACAGCTGAGCACAGGCAAACAAGCTCTACATTCTGAGCTTTTCAAGCAGGAGACCCTACAAGCAACATTCTTAGTTACAACATTAATGTACAAAACAAGGATTAGAATATTTCTGGAGCCTGTGCTAGCACCTATGGGTTTTAATCTCATGGTACTTACTCATTGTCATGCTTCACTGGTTAATTACATCCTCCACTATTAGTGCTACAAATTGATTTCATGGAATACTTACTGATTACATTGTCTACTCAGACTGAAAAAGCAATGCACAAGTTTTCCCTGGAAGCTGCTGAAGATTTTCAGTACGTAAAACCCAGCTACTGGATTTCCTCATTTAAGCATTAAATACCACAACCAAACCTCTTAAAATGTACACTGACATGCAAAATATTTTCTTTTTATATTTCCAAACCAAAATATTTTGAGAGTTTCTGATTTAGAAATTACAGCTTGTTTTTTCCTCTTTCCAAGTTTCCTATACAAAGTTTGAAAGGTTTTGGTTGACCTGAACCAATTAACATGCTTTTAGCACAGTTGCACAGACATTATGAGAACCATTGCTGTCTGCTTTTAGTTTGCATCCAACCACTGCTGGGAGCATTGAAAATCTTGGATGATTCAGTAATTCCCTCTCTGCTGATCTGTAAAACCATCTCCAAAGAAGGCCAGAGTCTACCAGAAGAACACAACAGACACAGCACTGACAGGATCAAGACAGACCTGTCAACAGAGAAAGGATTTCACTTTTCAACATCATTCATTTCATGACTTGAGCAGCATCACTGTCAGTTATCCTTTCCATCCTATCTGGCCATACATAGTTCTTGAATACTATCATCCAAAACTGTGTCTTCTCAACTGGAAGTTACACTAATAGCTACAAAAGGTAGAAAATTAGCTCATGTTATTCATCAGGTTCATTTTCTCTGCACCAGCTGCTGCCACCCGGTACTCTGGATTCCATTTGTTTCCTGATCAGCCAAGGACACCCTCATACCATTTTCATTTACTCCACACAAAACTAGTTACTTTCGTTTAAAATGGGGCTCAGAAACAGAGGACCACAGAAGGAATGGTTTTACTGCAAGTTAACTCTTTCAACCCACCTCTGACTACAGATCACTGAAATTCTGTTTAACTTTCATTTATTAAGAAGTCTGTTTAATAGTGTTGTGTGTTGTTTACTTACTGGAGAGACCAGCACTAAAAACGCTTGTTTTGTATTTTGTATAGATGCATTCTTTACGACTGCTAAGCCAGAATCAGCCATCACAGATATTTCTGAGCATGAGCGACAATTTCAGACCAGTCCAGCCTCTCAACAATCGATGTATCCGAACTAATATCAACTTTAGTTTACAGGGAAAAGATTGTCCAAACAATAGAGCACAGAAACTACAGTATAGAGGTACGTTCTACCTCCAGAATAACCCTTTCTATGCTTACACTGAGCTCTTTTCTTTGAGAAACCCAACTGCGTAACAAAGCATACAAATAAAAACAGATGAAACTCCAGATCTGGGGGACTAATGGTGCAAGTCAAACATTACATATTTGACATGAACGAGGAAACTTGCCCAGAAACATGCAGGAAAAACATCACAGAAAACAATCTGAGACATCTAATGTGTTTTTAAAAGCAGATAGGACAAGCCTTCGGTTTTCTAGCCTCATTTTAAAGTCTTCTCACCTTACAATGTGCATTTTGCTCTTTATTATCCACCTTTAAAAGAAAAAGTGGAATGAGCTAGTCTTGATGACAGCTAACCTCAAACAAAAGAATTACTTTAACTCTGGAGGCGCACCACCATAGCAAACACCCAAACTGGAAAGTTTTGTATTGCACAATGGGTAGTGAACAAATGAACCAGTCTCTCCTCCTGGTAGAGCGTCACACTGCCACAGCTGGGGGTCACAACGGAGCTGTAATGTGTCTTTATGCACCTTTTAGCCTATGCACACACAGTTATATTACCTGTGATAATGGCATTAAAGTGCCTTCTTACCAATAATATGATAGTTATGAGGAAGTAATACTGAAGGGTGGAAAAGAAAGCACATTTTCAGTAACAAGGCTGATGACCGAGTTGCAATACTTCATAGAAACAGTCACTCAGACTTTTCCATAAAGAGGAGGAAACTGAACCTCCTGACTTTTTCAAGACATTTTGTTTAAGTGCCTAATACAGTATTAAATCCAGCCAGTTTTGTGTTTGGAGTTTATTGAAGCATAACTGTTTCTGTTTTGTTTCTCTTTCCTTTCAGTAAATGAATGGCTCCTCAAGTAAGTAAGACAGAGCAGGCAGAACCCATAACCTCAGTGGAATGCTGCTACTGTGAATTGACATAATCTAGAATGCACCCAAGCTCACTCTCTTTGGGTTCGCGACAGCACGTGCAAACGTGCTGTAGGAAAAGAGCTGCCATGTTGGAAACTCAACTAAAAATTCATTCATATGATCGGTGGTAATTAAAAAAAAGTAAAAAGACAGTATTACAGTAAATGTGATTACAATTTTGATACAGTTTTCCTGAACTAATTTAGCTTCACAAAAAAAAGACTTTTCAGCCTTTGTATATATGAAATTCTCTCTCTTTTCCCCCATCCTTCAAATTAAAAAAAAAAAAAAAAGAAAAAAAAGAAAAAAGGTGGCTCGGTACAGCATCAAAGTGGAGTTGTGTTCTGTGTGCCAAGTAATCCTTGGAAAGCTCTCATTATTTCACTCTCATTCATGGATACTGACAAGACAGAACAAGACGACTGTAGAGGAAACTTATTTCTAGGTTATGATCTTTCTGTTCATTTAATTAAAAAGGGGACAGACTTTGAGAGATAGGTATTGTAAATATATCACTGCAGAGTATAAAGGAAATTGAAATATTTCCCTCTTTGTCACATATCTGTAGTAGGAGTTGCCAAAATCAGAATTGATCCATTTTCCGTTTCTTGTTTTACAGCAGGTCATACGTTGTGTTGGTTACTATTAACAACTCAATAAATGTGTTTAACAAATTAATTTAGTAAACTTGCTTTGATTTATTTTTTTCCTTTCTGAAATAATAAGCCTCTACTACTTATGGCTGCATTATTTGTGTTTTTAATTTTCTTTTTTCTTTTTCTTTCTTTTTTTTTTTTTTACTTCATTTATTTGTTTGCAGCCAATTTAAGTGAGTTAATGGCAATTGCAAATGCACTTAAAGCTAGTGTAACTTTAACTCCACTTTATGGTCCACCATTACTAGGAGCTGGGCTCAGAAGCAGAAAGCAGTTGAAATATCTCAGTTTAAAATTGCCATTTTCCCTGCTGAATCCATTATTGGGACAAATAAATTCAATTCTGTAAATTGGTGGTGGAAAGAGATATCTTTTCTTTACAGATAAAACAGGAGCTGACCAAGTAAAAGCAATGCCTTTTTTCTTGTTTATAATGGTCATTCACTGTGTTTGGTTACTGTCAAGAACTCAATAAATGTGTTTAACAAGTTCACGTAGCGCACGTTTGACTTCCTTTCACATTAAGGGTTTTGTTTTGGTTTTTGTTTTTATCTAGAGAAGGGGCAGAGCTCACGCTATTCTGTTCCTAATGCTCACTTTATACCCGTAACATGTTGAAATTCACAGAAAATAAAAATAAAGCTAGAAAGTACCGTGCCTGAGCAATGAATTGTTTGTGCCAAATGGAAAAGTGGGCATTACAAGAAGTGTGAGGAAACTGAACCTCTGTAAAGTAAGTCATAGATGTTGTAGGCCAACTAACTTTAACGTGACAAACACATGACGTAATCTTTGGCTGAAGACAGCAGCGCAGGTATCATCAGACAGGAAACTCTTGAAGTCTATGTTGCAACAGCAGTTTGGAAAGATTGCAACTTGTGTGGCTTCATCTGTGCCCAGAAAGGGAAAGCTATCAGGAAAGTGAAAACATGCACGGGCTGGCATTCAGGGGACTCTCCAAGTAGGTACATGGATGTAGATGGAAATCTGTAAAGCACCCGGAGTTGTCAAGAATTCAATTGCTCAGTGAAAGGTGTGGAGAAATGGCTAATGAAGAGCCTAGATGGGCTGTGACACAGTGGTGCTGTATTTGTAGCAGGGTTCTGGGCTGTTGACTCTGGCCCAGACTCCTATTAGCTCGTGTATAGTACCTGATCCTTGAGTTATTTCATTTTGAGTGTTTCAAATGACTTTCATATACCAGCTTAACACTGTGCAATGATCTGGAAAATCTACAGCACAACCACAGAAACGTCACAGGGTGACTATTAATCTGCAGCTGAAATAGCACAACATCTTCACCATAGATTTACCTAGGTAATAAAAAATGAAAAACAACACATCACACACATTTAATATTTTTGAGTTGCCATAGGGATCTACAACATTTAAACTTGTGGTGATGGGATTGGTTCCACTACTTGTTTGGGTTTTCTGAAGCTTCTCCTAGGGTTGTTATGGTTGTAGAGTAAAGTTACTGAGAGCACAAAGTCCACAGTGCTTCAATCTGTATTTCTGGACAAATATCTAGCAGTTGTTGATGCAAGTCTGTCAGTGACAGAAGGTAGGGGAGATAAGCAAGGCCTCCATTATAAAACTTTTAATAAGTAATAAAACCTATTTTCTATTTTACAGAAAGCTGATTGAAGGGATTTAAGAGGAGAGAGTGATATTATAGAAGGGACTAGTTCTAGGAAGGAGTCATGCTGTGCTTTGGATTAAGTGAGGCTGCAATACAGAAGCCCTGCAAATAGAGAAACAGAGCAATCATACTGGGACACCACAAATGTATTTGTTAACATTTCCAACTCCATTTTGTGAACTAATGAACTCCGTCTTGCCATGATTTGTTTAGGTTTTTGTTTTAATAACTGACTGCAGTAGAAATAGACCAAACCAAAGCTTAGTGTTAAATATCTTGCATATTTCCCACATTTCAGTAGTATTCAAATCTAGATATCTAGCTCTTGTTTTTCAGATCAGGCACATTTCCCTGTATCAAGGGACATTGAGCATTAGAAGAAAACCACACCTTATCACAAAGCCTTTAAGCAAAGAGATGAAGTTTCAGTATCAAACAGCTGGCACAGAGACAGCATTCCCATACTCAGACCCTACGCAGACAGCAACGTGTGCTCATGGTAATCCCTCCAACCTGAGTGCTTTCTGTCTGTGATGCTCACCAGAAGCCTGGCTGCACACAGAGCTGAATTTATGGCCACTGCCCAAACCATTCAGATTATGAGTAAGATTCCTTGCTTGTGCTAAGGCTCAGTACAGATACGAGCTCCCTGGCAGTGGTCCTTGACGGACAATCAACACCACAGGCAGGACTAGGTTGCCATGCCATGATGATAACAGACATTAGGAAACTTAATAATGGGAGGAAATGCTCAGAATTGATCTTCTGCTGTCCCAGTTAAAAATGTGATATCAAACCAGGTACCAGACTTCTCAAGCTCATTTGGTGATAAAAAGCATGAGAAAATACAAATTTACAGTTCTTTGTCAAGTAGTATTCAAAAAAGTGTAATACTTAACCAAATTTTATAAAGTCAGTTTTTCCTTTAATTTAGTCAAAAGGAACAACTATTTCTACACAGAAAATTAGAGCTAAATAGGATCTGTGGGACGAAGACAGAAAGCAAAAGCCTTCAACATGATTGTACCTACAGACACCATGCATTTCTGTCCTTCCACCATTCTATTCCAGCTTCGAAAGCTGGAACCAGCAAGCAGACACCTCAAGGATCTGCCTGGAAGCTCAGATACTTTATTATAAAACAAACTCCTGTGCATCAGAAAAAGATCCTTTCTCCCCATTTAAAACCTCCCATTTTTCTGTAAAGTGTATATACTCTGAAAGAAGACTGGGCAAGGGAAATGGTGTTGAAAAACTGAGACCCGAGGTTAAGGCACTGTCAGCCTCCAGCAAAACTGAGAACAAATTCACTCGAAGGTGCATAAGGCTCTACCAGCCCTGTACTGGTCCAGAAACGCAAACTCAGACAAGCAACTCAATCAAAAAGGTAAGTTGCACAGCAAAGATCAAAAGAATCCATGTTTTTATGAATAGCACTGCTTGCTCTGAGCATCCATCCACTGTTCCTTGTCTTGGCCTTAAGAAATGTCAAGAATAACTGTGGCTCATAGGACATTGGTTTGTCAGGTACCTGCAACACTGGAGGTCTGAGGGAAATCGGCTGCCAGCAGCCAGGATCATTTTAAGTACTTTGCATCCAATGGTGTCCCAATCCATGGGACTTTTCAAAACATTTGTTTAAAAACAGAAAAAAAGCCCCTTAGGATAATAGTTCAGAATCCTGCCTTCTTCTGATAGACCCCCACCTTTAACTCCTCATTTTGTTTTTCTGGGGGTTTCACATCTTGCTACTTCCAGCACCAGCCTTCCCTTTCAAAATGATAAGCAAATTTCAGCAATACAATAAAGACTTACATCACAGAATCACAATACTGCTATAAAAATAAAGGAGGTGGCGAGTCACTTGATATTAACTGTTGCTAGAATCAATATAATTCAGCTGCCATTAAAAAATGTAAAAACAACAATATAGAAAGACCTGCTACATCTATTAATTGATGAAGACAAGTGGAAAAGCAGGATATGATTGCACCCAAAAAGCCAAGACCAGAAAGCAAATAAAACTCCTCCAACATTTAAGATACTCCTCATGGTCTTTAATATTGAGGAGGAGGGATGTTTAATTATTTTTTTATTCTTTTAAAGTACTCAGGGTTAACAATACTGAAATTTCATCACAATCTGAAAACAAAGATGAAACTTTTCTCAGCCGCAGCTTTCAGAAGCTGAACCTTCCTCAAAAGTCCAGAACTGAAGGGAAAACTGTAACTGGTCAGTATATTTTATTACAAATACCAGAAATACAGCAAAAAGGCAGATGTTTTCCATGTTCTGTTGTACCTCTCAAAGCTTTAGTACTGGACAATACCCAAAAAATCCCAGGTACTCAAAACAGTATAAATTTTTCAGGGAGCTCAGTCATAACTGCTTCATCTTTTGATTTTTTTTTATTAGATTTTATTCCCTAGATGCAATGGCTGACAAAGCATAAAGAGTTTGCTGTAAGAAATGCTGATTTACTAGCAAATGGTTTACCGCAGTTCTCAACAGCATACCGTAAAATTATTCAAGGAGCCTGTTTGCACAGTACAGAACAAGAACCATTTATAATGTGAAACGTAATGCAGGCAAACATTTTCTGTTTCCCAAAGTGTCAGGCTTCTATTCGAATAACTAAAGATGTGTCAAACACATACTCAGAGCAGAAAATGAAAAACAGGATAATAAATCTTCTAAGGATGGGAAAATAACCCTTGGTATTTAAGTAGAGCAAATAAAACCTTAGAAGTAGTATTAGAAAAATAGAAAGAAAAAAAAATAGACACAGTTTATGAATTTAGGCAGATGCTCCCACCCCATAAAGGAAGAGCTAGAGTGAAAAAAGTAAATCCAAGTGGAATGAAGTTACTGCTGCAAAATACAACAGTGACCCCAGAACAAAGGTTCAGGCTCTGAACTTCACTCTTGGGTGGCTGTTCCCAGCACAAGGGCACAGTCCACATCTAGCAGAGAGATCTCATTTTCTGAGACATTCAGGTGTCTGCATTCAGGGCATATGTTCCAATGCACAAGTGCGGGGTTTTTACTTGACCAAGAAGAAGCTGAGTTATGTTCAGAAAGCCCTTCCCGACTCCTTGACTCCATGCTGGATGTGCCTCCTCAATGCTGCATCCGGTGATTTGGTAAACCTGTCTTTCTGCAAAGAAATCTCGGTATGACAAATACCTCAAGCTTTGCTTTACTTGCTGTCCTGCTGCACACCTATGCTTTAGTTAAGGCTATTTGGAACTTAATCTATGCAAAGCCAATGTCTGGAGGGAAAAGCAGACCTCAGTTATGTTACAATGATGACAGGATTAGCTGAGAAAAAGAAAGGGAAATCAAAACACAAATCATGAAGAAGGCCACTTCTCACTTTACATGAGCCACTGTAAATACGATGGTTGCACCCTGACTCACCTGCGTCGGGGTTATGTCTTACAAGGGCATAGAATGGATTGCTGACAGTGCATCGTCTCCAGATTTCTCCCAAGTGCCAGGATTCAGAACACTCCACATTTTTAGATGGTGCAAGGTTTATTCTCGCTATTTTTGTTCCACTTTAGTGTTGTGTCTCTCTGGGGGTGGGGGAGGGAGGGGAAGTAAAGATCGCCTGGAAAATTCAGCCTTGTATGCAGGTTTTGAGTCAAACTTAAAGTTTTGTTTAAAAACACTGCATTGACTAAGGGCTCTTTGGCTACCAGCACATGGTTTAAGTTGACAAAATACCCTAAAATCTGTTGGCATGCTAAACTATGAGATAGTGGAAAGGGGAGGAGAAGGAGGGGACAGGGAGGAGCTAGGAACTGAATTAAAAGATTAACTGACTGTAAAGAAAAAAAAAATATCACAGGAAATTTGTGACACCTGCTTGTGCAATGATTGAGTCCTTGGGAAGAGACAAAAAGCAGCACTAGGAAAACTATAAAAATCCTGTTGGGTTTTTTCCCCAAAAGTGTAAATAATGGAAAGGACCAAGCATGAAATTCTACCAAGAGCACCAGTAAATTCATCATCAGCAAGTTGATGAAAAAAAAAGTAAAGGAACAAGGGGGTGCATCATTTTTGTATACATCTACACAAGATACTTTCCAATTTTTTTTTAAGCAGTTGACCATTTGGAAGGGAAAGACAACTCCTCTTTTAACGCTAGCACTTCAGACTTATGGCCTGAAAGACTCCTGGATAACTGCCAGATTTAACTTGCAAGATGCGTAAGTGAATGTAAACTACACATGGTAAAGAGATGGGAATGTGTCAACATGATGAGGAAACACCATATTAATATCCACATATGTGATAATCTGATGAAGGTATGTTAAGACAACATAGAAAGTCATAAGCATAATGGCAGAAAACAGAATTTGGGAGAATCTCAAAGGGAAAAGATTGATCTTTTCCCCCTGTCCTGAAATTTTTCCACTGATGATATGTTAACACAGCAGCAAGCTCATTTCAGCTTTCTGCCTTGCTTCAGGCATAATTTAAAATCTGATAATAATATGAATAATAGTGACAATTTCAGACATTCATGCCAAAGTTTTGCCATACTGGAGGCCTCTTTCATTAAACCTTTATTTAGACTGTAAGCTGCAGAAAAAATTACAGTAACAGAACTCCATTGACAAACATTTCACCCAAATGCTGTCTGCATTCCTCCAACACAGACGGGCAGCTGAAGTGCTTGTGGTAAAACCTAAATCACTGAAACTCTGCCATACTGTAAGCAGGGGCAAGAGGGATTGTTCTACATGACCTCACCTTAAAGCATATGAACTAAGTAAAGCAAATATCCTCTTTAGAGATCTTAAATCCTCTAGCCCAAATTACAGACCAACAGGACTTTGCTCTTAAAAGTCTTGATGAATCCCAGCATAATTCAGAATACAATGATGAAGCAGGTACAGAATAACTCCAGCGTTCACATTTTAGGATTTGACTCTTCCTCCACCTCCTTGCATATCGCCTGTCACACAAATACATAAAAACAGAACTTGTTCATAGGGGACATACTGTAAGCACAGGAAATGCCAGAGGACATTGCTACCTTAGTACCTTGTAGGTACTCTAGATAATCTGAACTAAAATGTTAATGCAGCTCTGCTTTTTAGTGTGCTGATACAGCCAAAGGAAAATAAAAAATAAAGTAAGTGACATTCACCCAGTCTTCTAATAAACAGGTTATTCCTATGGAAGACCTACCATTCAATCCTGTCTCTGTTTTTTCAAAGCACTGTGCCAAGGAGGGAATGCATGAAGGTTTCAATGGCATTTAGGGTACAGCTTCACTGTGGATGTACAGCTTCACTGTGGATGTACAGCTCTGGGGCTGGCTTTCAGCTCAGAGCCTGCCTGCCTTCTTCTTCCCCTGCATCATTCCTAAGCTCTTCAGTTTATTAGTGTGTTTTTCAGATTCTTCTATTCCCATGTACTTTCTATGCAGAGCAAGATAATTATTCCCAGGGCAGAGATGTATTTTCCCACCAATCATTCAAAGCACTGTTTTCTCATCCTCTGTTTAAAGAGTAAGTCTATTTTCAAAAATAAACATGCTAAACTAGATACAAGACGTTAGCTCATAATGAAGTTACAGCAGTCGGTATTTCCACCGCATGTGCAAACAGTGGCTACCTTCAAGCTAAGGGCAAATTACAAGCTCAATTCTCTGAGCAAGGTTTTGTATTCTTACATGGCGAGCTACCAGCCCACTCTTGTGAGTGGCAATCGGGATTGTTATGCTTTCAGATGAGTTACATTTCACAGGAGGCTCATCTCCACAGCCCAGTGCCCGAGACTGCAAGCCTGAAAGCAAGCAAGTCTCCAGCAGCCTGACTGCATGGCCCACAGAAACACATCAGAAAGCTGATATATGGATATGCTGTTGTGATTCACCACATTGCTATGGTACAAATCAAGCAAAACAACAGAGATCACACCGACTGCTATTATCAGGGCACAACATACATGGCATGCCTTTTGCTTCCCTCCCTTGATACATCCAGGCTAGCTTTCCATCACACAAATTTCAGTGTCAGCTACATCAGAGAGCAAAATACATAAGCTAGTTACTACTAGCTTGTCCTACTGTCCATACATAAAACTGGTATTAGAGACAAGCAAAGTAGGTATTAGGAATGAGTTAAATGAGCTTGGCCTTCCTTACCTCTGTGTTCATATACACATAGCAATTTTGGTTTCCAACACAGCAGTGTTTCTGCGAAAGTACAGACTACATATTCTGAGATACGATTTTCGTTCACAAGCAGTGCACGCAACCGTGTAAACAAGAGACATGGGAAATGTGAGGCCTAGTTCAAGTTTAGAGATACAGTAATAACAAAACTGTTTGTGCTCTATTTACATCTACTTGATGCTGCACTGTGGAAAGGACTGTGCTCTTGCTACCCACATAAAATGGATGAGAAAGGAAAGGCAGGAATGAGATTAGGTTGTTTAGGCTATAACAGCCTGCTTTTTTATGCTATTTGTTTGCATGGCTACTGTGAATGTTTTTGCTTTTATTACCTCTTCAGTTTTAATATCTCAGAATAATAGTATCAAGTTCTTTTTCCTTGTATTTGTTCCTTATTTGCAGTTTACAATAAATTTTCACAAGTTAATTAAAAAGTTGCTTGTTTGGGGCATTTAGGGGAAGAATATGTCCTATGAAAATGATAATAAGATCCCATAACATAAATGATTCTTTAAAGTTAGACCCTACAGGAAGAAAGTAACATTTGAAATCACCTTCATGCTTCCCAAAACCAAAAACACTGAAAGAGACAAACACAAAACAAAGAAACTTCTCCAGACTTTACACAGCCTTAAAATATTTTTTCTTTTAATAGAATTTACCCTTATTTGATTTACAAAACAGAGCAGAGGAATAATGTTCTCTGCAAGCAGCTCTATAAATATTGTAAAATTACTAACTGGAGACACGCGGCAATGGAACCTACTTGCTTTTATAGTCTAGGATTTGTCACTGTGAATCAGAAGGTATTGTGAAAGGGCAGTAAAGCTTGGTGAGTGATTGTCACAGGCTGGAGCTTGGCAGGGTAAGCAACCTTTTCATTTCAGGAGTGGGCATCTTATGATGGGGGAAAGAAAGAAAGGAAAAAAATTATCAGACAAGATTGACTTCAAGATGTTTCTCTTAATGGAAGTTTTCGTGTCAACAGTCATTTCAATGCTAATGTCAACACTTTTTTGGAAGAAGTAGTACCCTGTAACATTCATTAGGGATGTCATGAGCATCCCACAACATATGGTGTCTCAAATCCAATTACTTTTCTATTCAAACCATGACCTTGAATAGGTTCTTAAAAGAAGAAAGAACACAGAAACAAAGCTACTTCTGCCTATTTTATGGCTTAGTGGCATACTACTGAAACTCAGAATCATGTCAAATTGGCTTTTTGTTTGTTTTGCTTTCTATTTTTTTTCCAAATTTAAAAGAGTTATAGAGTTTATTTATATAAAAGTATTTGTGGCAACATCTACTATTTGCACATTAAATGCACCATGTACATAGGAATGGGCATTTTGAAATACTTTAACCAGCCATTGGCTGGATTTGGTTTAAAGTGTCTCTATTCAGAAGGCTAACATAGAAGTTCTCTATGTCCTACAGAGCCTGAGCCTCAGATTCCTCTCTGCATTGTGACAACATCACAACGCAGATGTGTGAGAGGCTCACACTGACAGGGGCTTCCTCACTGCAGCTGTTCACTTTGTGTCATTTCTGAACATCAGTCTTTCCAGTTCAATTGATGCAAAAAAAGACAGAAAAAAATAGAATTATCTCTTCCTGGGACTATTATTTTGGCCCTACACCAGGCTAATTCAGGAAATAAAAGAAAACCTTTTCTGTATATTTTGCCTTTTGAAAGCACTACCTTCACACAAGGATTATTTCACCACACTTGTTTGCCAGATAGGACTTTTCTTCTGTGAACAGCTTCTGCTATATGATTTTTTAAAAAGCTCAAAAAAAAAAATCTGTAACTCTTTTAACTCATTTTGTTCATGTGAAGATCTAAAAATCTGACCCATTCTATATCAAGCAACCTGTCCCTCCAGAAAATAAGTTATTTATAAATGATACCTTATTGGCACTTCTCCACTTCCCACAAGAACAGGGATATCATTGCGCTGCTACAGAAATAATACTGGTTATATAAAGCTTACAAATACTTGCCATCTCTTTGCAATTTCTTCCTAAAACAGATTATATTGTTACAATATAAACATCCATGCCTTTAATGGCACAATTAAATCTCTCATAATTAGTCTAGATAGTTACCATAGTTCTTCACTAAGCTTTGCTTAAATATCCCAAATCATTCTTGCATTTTAATACATTAAAATATGTAATTATGTTTAGTATTTGTTCACATTTATTATGCACAGTCACTAGAAATCAAGTTCAATTTGAATATATTTTCTAATTGATATTTAGAAACACCAGCAGATAAAATAAGTGCTGGAGCTATATTAATACACAGATAAATACACTAACATAAACCTCTGTTACCCTTTTTAATGGCAAAAGGAATATTAATTCAAGACATTCATTCATGAAAAATATTCATAATTTTCCTCTTAACTTTAAAGGAACCTACACGCTATGGAAAGATTAAATATGACTGATATTTTAGAAAAAGAATTATTGATGAAAGAAAAAGCCAGGAAAAAAAGGAAAAATAAAAGAACCCACGATACATACCATGCAAAAAATAAAACTGAAAGGACTGACTTGTCTCAATAGCCATCAGTATTATTCATAGCATTAGAGCTCAACAAAAGAAGCCATCTTTTAAAATATTCCACATTTGTAGCATTATTTATAACGTGAACTGAGCAGAATGCGAAGCTGACAGTGCTGCAATAGGAAATATGGTCGGTCAAGAGAAGAAGTAATCAGCTTTCGGGGACTTCCCCACAGCTTGGGGCCTGGGAGATGTTTGTTCCACCAGAGGCTGTACTTGCAATCTGTGACAAATCACTGCCCCCTCTTATGTCTCTGTTCACACCTAAAAAAAATGCTATAAAACCTTAGCACAATAGGGAAGGGTTGATATAAGAACAACCCCATAAACAATTCAGCTACTGCAGTAATGGAAGCCCTTATAAAGTTTTGGATAGATTCAGAGCACAGACACAGCCAGAACAGTGCAATATATCCCATCTTTTTTTTTTTTTTTAAATATCCCCAGAGATAGAGAGAGGAACCTGGTCCCCGTCCAATGCCATGAGAAATTGTCAGATCTGCATGACCAGCAAGAATTGAGCTATCAAACTACAGGCAGCAATGTTTAGATAACAGTATTTAGTGTTTAGATAATGATGTTAATTTTCCAGATGCCTCGATAATGACCTACTACCCTGCTAGATGAGGTAACCAAGGTAGATTTCAGTGGCTAGTACAGAGCTACTCAAACAACCAATTCCAACTGAACACCAAGTTCTGTGCCCAGACTGCACCTTCAAATAGTTGTTTTCCATTTCCAGTCCATTTCACTGCTTGTATATTTTCTCTGCATCCTCTCCCTCCTCATAGTGAGCATAAAGATAAGCACACTGAAAAGCTTGCTGAGCAAGATCAGATAGCATAAAAATAAAAGAAAACAAAACAAAATAATCAAAGCATACCAAAGTGTGTTTCATCAAAGCTCAGAATAGGCTTTCAGAAAATCCACAAACAGCAAAATAAACAAAATACAATGAGAAAAGGAAAACATTACGCTAAAAGCAAAAACAGTAAGGTTAAGGATGAAGGAAGAGGATAGTAAAATACAACAATTGTAAACAAAGAGCAGTAGTAACTCCACTTGTGTCATGTTCAGAATAACTCCAGTAAGATGGTAACAAACACTTCTATTGACATTGAATACCAGGCTTTCAGGATGCTGTTAATAGTGGCAAAATACGGGGAGGACAGAAGAACTAACAATGTCTGACAGCAACTAAAAAAGTACACAAATTCAATGCTTAACGAGAAGACCAGTGTAAGTTATATGATTCAGCTTAATTAGCAATAGTTTTAAGAAATACTCATGTCTACACAGTATTTATAGTTGAGGACATCTTCCTAAGGGGAACTGGAATAAAAAAATGTGAATACAGGAATATCCTATGTTTTGTGAAACAAAGAAATCTTCTTCAGACCTCTGTATCATCTTTCAAAGTGCTGAAGAGCCGTTGCCATGAGACAAATGTTGCCAACTTTTTTTTTCCATGTATTTGAAGACCCAGGTTCAGCAATGATCAATTTTTGATGGTGACTTTACAGAGACTACACAATATGCAAGCGCAATATCATACACATTACAGAAAAATACTTACTGAAGAATGAAAAGTATAAAGTACCATACTCATTAAAATGCCTCACTGTGAACAATTGCTTAATTAATGCTCTACAGCATGTACATGTAACTCTAAAACTGAGCTATCCTACTGTATATAGTAATACCCTGCCAAATCCATAAGCATTATTCTTATTTTCTTTATTATTTATTGCATTCTTTGCCTAGCTAAGACTAAGAAGGGCTTCTCTCGTGAACTGTCACAGTTGCTTTTGCGTTTTGTTACTCTTTTTCTGTCAGCGGCTGCGCAATGACTACTGCAGTTCAAGGCTGAAATTCACATCCTTGCATTTTGCTTCCCCTTCTCATAGCAAGAGATAAAGTACTCCTTTCTCCCAGATACATTTCAGCACCCCAGAATTATCTATATTTCATTCCACTGGGAAAAAAGCTCTCTAATTGGTAAACCATTTTGTGCTTTTTAAGAACTGAAGATGATAAAGAAATGGAAGATGTAGGGGCAGTGAGATATCACTCATAGGCCACCCGGATGTGGTAATGGAAAAAAGTGGCACTAAGACCCCGGTCACTCCACACAAACACACTGTGCACCAACAAATGCATGAGAAATAAGCTGCTGAAAGGAATGCATCTCATCATGCACACCACTATCACACTTGTTAACAAATGAAAAATAACCCAGGACCTGACCTTGTCACTGGCACTGACATATCCTGCATCACTGAAACCTCACCAGCTGATACCCAGGGCACTGCACTGCCCCATCCCTTCCCTCACACACTCAGTAGATTCACAGACCTGGAAAAGGACACAGAAGCACCACTTTCACCTCTACTAATGTCAAACACAAGGGAAAAATCTCAGACAAGACCTTCATTTGAGTTCATTCATTTGGCATTTGAAACCAGAGCCAAAGCCAGCACATTGCATATATTCATGTATAAAGTATCATGGATGGATGGATTTATAAAGGAGGTTGCTGAGTCTAGAGAAAATACTAAAAAAAGTGTTGAGCCAGGACTACTCAGTGTTCACAGGAATTGGGTTACAGACAAGAATGACTCAAACCTCACGTTGCTTTCTTCCCTCAGATTTCCATAGGATATCTATGGTCTCATTCCTGTAACACAGTCAAATCCTGGGCCTGGTTTTTCTTTTAGAAGAGGCGAAAAAGCAGACACCATAATTTAATCATTACCCTTCATAGGGCACTCTCCAATTCCCACCAAAAGGGTACAGCAGAAGTTCTGATTTAACCACACGAATCCCAATTCCAAAACCACTAAAAGAAACAACATTACCTGCAGAGAACTGAAATCTGATGAATCAGCATTCTATCCTCAACTCCCTATTGCCTCTTCATTTTTCTGAAACCGTCATGTGAAGCAGATGAGCAGAAGTTCAAGTCCTAAAGGTAGAACACAAAAATTATTAGATATCAGAGAGAAGCACAGTCTGAGTTGAAGTTGCATCACCCACACTTAAGAACCACCTTTTCTCCCAACCTCCATTGGGTCAGCCAAAACTTATTTCAAGAAACTCTCCCAGGTGACAAACCCCAAGCACCTACAAACTTTGCAGAATTTGTGTGAAGACTTAGAGCCTTGGTGAAACAGATCATTCCCATATAAACCTACACAGTATGCCCATACTACAGTACGTAAAACCAACAATCCAGTCTTTAAAACCAATAGCAGAGTCAGGTCAATGTTGTATCCTCACTTAAAATCCCTTGAGCCAGCATATTTGAAGTTCAGCTGGGTGCTGTAAGCAGAGTTACATTTATTAATTTCTTTAATAGCAAATTTTCTTCTCCTTGTATACTCCAATTTGTTTCTTAATTCCATCAAACTAAAGTAGGCTCCTTTCCACAATTCTGCATGATGAACGTGTTTGTTAAAAGCTCATTACATTATGACCTTGCACTTTAGAGTATTACGCAAGCTAAAATTTACTACATATTTCTCTTAAATTTGTGAGGGATTTTTTGTATCTACCTGTGTGCTCATTTGCTAAGGAGCCAGTTTTAGTAAAGAGATACCAATTTTTCTCTCCCTTACTGCTGAAAACATTGTAACTTTTATTTACATATACTTTTATGCACACACAAAAAGTGCCATAGACGTGGCAGTCATTGATTATTCTATAATGGTTAGGAGGATTTATATATCACAGCTCTGGCATACAGATGCTACTATCTACACGTCATGTTTTCAGAGCCCCGAGGATTTTCATTTTTTAGGTTGATAACATAATTTCTCATGCTGTCAGTTCCAAACATGTGTATTGACAAGGCTGTCAAGAAGTTGCCTTTCATGAATTTATTTTCTTTTACTCGGTTAATTCAAAGCTTTTCAAATTATGAGAAAGATGATTTATCCTTTAAGATGTAAATAAATTCAAGGGAGACAATGCGTTTAAATTTGTTTCTGTTATAGTCCAATTAGCTGCTCCTTTCCAGTGAAGCTTTATTTTTAAAATGGCCCAATGGTATTCAGCTAATAGCCAGCTTTTTGGTCCAGCAAGAAGAGAACTCAGTGGATAATTTTATCATATAATTTTCTATGCAGTTCCATGCTATAGCAAAATTATAATTATGTATTATAAACACTCTGTCTTAGTACTCTTAGTTTACTACTTCCCCAACATAGATGTCACTATAATGAAAAATACTGCAGGTGAATTTCTAGAGAAAAAATAAGAATTCCTCACTCCTTTCAACAGCAAATAAACATAAGCTTATGTGATATTTCCCCAAAACAACTTTTTAGATTAAGAGTCACTGCAACATATAACCAGAGCCCAAATATTTGGGAGAAATATTTACCAGAGCTGAAAAACATATGGCAGTAGGACACTTGGGTAGCAGAAGGACGAGCTAGTGTAAGGTGGTTGAGAAGGAAGCAGGCTACTCCCTGAGAATAACAGCAACAGTTCGGTAATAAAATAGCTTTTCAGTTGAAACTGAACCGGTCATGACAACCACAAAACACTCATAATTCGTCAATAATCTTAAAAACTAATCAAGTCGGTTATTTAGCAGTATTAAAAATCTCACTTGGTGTGAGCCTTTCACATAATCAAATATTCCTGTTTTCCTTTCATTTATTTACAAAGGGGTGGGGTAGAATTTGTGCAGACATGAAGCAATTTCCATGGAATAGCTTTTCTCAACCTGAGAATAAACCTACTAAAAGAAATATTCTGTGATTCTGTGATATTTCATTCTTATTTTCAGTGACTAGATGAAGAAAAGACAGTTCAGAAAACGTTTACCACTTCCTGATGACTTCAGCAGTCACCATCATTCTCTGTTAAAAGGAAAATCTGTGGTGTTATTGTGGATCATTTCTGACCATTTAACAACCAACTGCCCTAGGCTTGTACACGTATGCAAGGCAGGTTCTACCACAGACGCCTGTGTTTGTAATAAACAGCTGCTGATATTTATGAAGAAACTTCCAATTCATCATAGCCCCATGGTGACAATGGTTTGTTGTTTTTTCTTTTTAGAAGAAATTACAATGGACACCCTCTTGTGAGTTCATTTAGAGTAGATGCATTACATTCAATGGGAATGAGTCTGTTGACACACTGTCCCAGCCAAATGTTGAAATGGCCTCTCTGGAACACCCCTGAAGGCTTTATTTGTCAGCTTGAAAAATGTGTTTCATACTGGTATTACCTGAAAAAGCACTTCAGGTTGACTGTATTAGTGCTACTAACCTAGACAGCTTAAGCTAAACATGGTGTAGCAAGAGCTAAAACAGCCAGAGCTCTACAAACTACAGCAAGCGTGCATTTAAATCAAAAGATGTTGAACACACTGCTTAAAATAAAAAATTGTTTCCTCAAGTAACAACAACAAAACACATCCTAAAGGCCTCCATCTCGCACCAGCTGTGAAGTACTTGGGCGCATGTTGTGGGCAGCATTAAGTTAAAGTAGCAGCAGTTGATCCCATTATGGAAGGGAAGGGGTTCCAGGCTCAGCATTTTGCTGGGATCAACAGCTGTCCGAATCTCTTCTTTTTGATTAAAAATCTCTAGTCTAAGCTAACCCCAATGTGTCTTTAAAATGTAAGTTAAAGGTTCCTTTAAAGTTACAGCTGTTACCATCTAAATCTCTCCTTGATGACATTATGCATATCTATAAGAAGGATTTCCATGCTCTCAGTGCAGAGGAAACTGATGTTTCAATTAAGGCTTTTAAATCTTATGCCTCCAGAAAAGTTCAAATCTCTACCACTAATATCTTTTTCTTTACACACACTGAAAGCATGATCAGTCTGACCTTCAATCTTCCTCGCCTTCTGCACTTATCTCCTTTTTCTCCTTGTGATTCTGTATATATTTCCTTTCAGAATAGTTCATGTCCTCAATTTTCCCCATAAATTTGATGCCCATAACCTTTTTAGTGTTAAGGTTTGAGCCCCATGGGATGCAACCTTGATTCTCTGGCAAAAAATCTGGAGGATTAAGGGCAGCATTGAGTAAACATTTACTCAGTTTAGTTTGTTTTTAAAAAGCAGCTCATATAACTTGTCTGAGAAGCAGAGCCTATCAACTAATTTCATATTACTGAACTACAATCACTCTTTCAATATAGGAACGAATACAAGCACCACTAAAACATAAAAGGCACCTAGGGACTAAATGGGTGGGGGAGGAGGAAAGGAGAATCACTATAGAAGATTATTTATATTACCTCTTTTAAACACACAAACATGCCATGGGACATACATTTTTTCACTTGTTTTTTCTAAAGGAAGGTTTAAGTTCTCAGCCATTAAGCAGCAGATACTTGTGTCACCTTAATTCAACAGCTGCATAATTCCTGTCATGAGTCTTACTTTAATGAAAGCTAAAAATGAGTGGTGTTATTCAGCTAGTTTTGATATTTCAGCAAGTAAAGAAGAAAACCAAATATTTCAGAGTCTACAATTCCTGCTCACCAAGCAGATCAGCTGAGTACAGCTGGCACATTTAGCCATTTAATCCGTAGCGTATTATACAAATTATAGAAATATTTTTATTATATGAAAGGTAATGGGAACGTCCTGTCCTACCAAATCAATTCTAATGGTGTTTACATTAGCAAAAATTAACGATTAACTATTAATACATAGACAACATAGGTTATAAATAAGGTATGAGAACTGGATATTTATTTTCACATTCTGAACACAATGTCTCTCATGACTTAAAGGACCTGAAGCATGACATAACTTCAATATATTTTTTATTAGTACAATAAGTCTATCCAACTGTATGATATACTGAAGTACTTGAGATACCAGTACGTATACAGGGTAATACTCAGTAGCACAATTAACACTAAAGCAATTTCGTGGTCGCTGCAGGATCCAGTAAATACAGCTGCAAAGTGAATCAAAAGGTGTTGTAGCAAAACTGACACCTCAAAAAAAGTATTCTGAAAGTGCTAAATATTGCTACACGTTATTACTGGAAAAAAAATACAACAGTTTGCAAGGACCTAGTTCTCTCTTCAAAGGGAAAATGATGAAAGAAGAGTTTAGGGTGTCTATGCACCCTTTTAGAATCACTCTTTAACAAGCAAAATAATGACGTGTCCTGAGAGGTAAGCCAGCAGATGAACCATAAATATCATGACCAATGCACTGCTAGCTAAAACACCTTATTTCTCCTACCCATTTTCTCTCTTTTAAAACAGAAATGTGGCAAATGCTTTTCAGAAAACAACAACAACAAAAACCTTCCTATTTTATCTCAAAGCACTAAGAAATTTAAGCATAGGATGTCACGACCTGTTCACCTCTCAGCCTCCAGTTTAAACCCTGCACTTACATGGCATTAGAACATGTAACATATAGAATCTATATATATGCATCTCCTTAACTTTAGGGTAATTAACCATAACATAAAATATAATCAATCATTGTCCAGGCAGAACTCATGTTGCCATGCCAGTGGGATGCATAAATCACCATTCTGATATCAAGGGCACATGCACTGGATGTAACATCTTTGTTTCATTTTGGATTTAAAAATAATTGAAAGATTTTTCCAGCTTTCCCTGCAGTAGTAGCTGCTTCAGCAATTATGAACAGTAAAAATACTACTTCTGTCTAAATCTTTGTAAGCATTAACTGGATCCCATTTCTACTGAAGTCCCCTTCAGCTAAATGGGGAAAAAGTGTAAAACATACATTTTGGTCAAATATATTTAAAATGTATAATCTCAAATGTTTATTTCAAGGACAACAGCAAAGTCAGAGTCACAGAAGATTTAGCCAGTTATTTCTAATCCTGGAGGTGTGGTGGCTATGGCTTGATACCAAGATCCCAACAACTCTGATTAGTCAAAAGGCTACTCCCAAACATTGGTGTTTATGCTCACCCACTGTCACCTAAAAAGACTTCTAAAAGTCTGATGGATCCTGGGTATGGATGGTCTTAGGTTACAAAGAGACCGAATCTGCATTTTGATTTGCCAGAATTCCATTCATTCCGATGTCTCTGGAAACTCAAAACAAGAGCAGAAAAATCCTGCAAATAGAAGAAGTGGGTGGTTGCTGATCTAGGAGCATAGATGATGGACAGTCAAGAGAAAGACAGAAAGGCGTTCCTAAAAGCCTAAATCTTGTCTTCACTTGTAGCGTCAACTGTGGCCTGAATCACTAAACTACCAAAAAGGATCCTTTAATCATCACATAGGAAAGACTTTGGAATAAGATCATTCAGGTATTTGTGAGCTGAAGGACTGCATTTCCAGGTACATGTTACTTTCAAATCACTTTTCAGCTTCTTGTCTAATTCAGTATTCAAAAGGGCAGTATCACTTCTTGTTTGCATTCAGCAAGGAGAGTTTTTCAAGTTCTGTATCCAAGTGACATGGCAAATAATCCCAAAGCAAATAACAGACAGTAAGTTACATCTTCTCCACAGCTGATAACTTGTTTTCAGGTTGGTGGTGTTTTCATTTGTTGTTTACTCTTTTATGAAAAAATCATACAGGTCTGAATAAGTCTGCTTTCTATTTGTGGTAGAGAAAACCTTTTATTATTCCCTTTCAATTAAAGAGAAAAACAGCCGGATTGTGAGGTAAAAGAAAAGCTGGGCAATTCCTATAGAGCAAGAAATAAGTTCACAAATGTAGCCTTGTTCATTGTTCCCTCCCTGTAGGTAAGTGATGTTGGTGGTTGTAATTATATATCTATCGGCAGCAGCACAAAACATGTAATTATATTTCTGACACGTTTATTTCCATACTCTCTGCTTCCCTCAAGTGCTAGATATAATCACCCTGCTGGACTCCAACCTGCTATAAATCACTTGCTCAACATGGTTTATCGCTTCATCTATATTAGCCGGGGAACCCACAGTAAAGCTGGACCCCCCCAGCAACTACTTTATGTCCCTGGATGACATTAAAACATCAAACACCCTGTTGCAAACACAGTGCTGCCCAGAGCTTCCTTAGCGCTCACTCTCTCTCAGATAAGAGCTGTGCACCTTTACTCTTGCTCGCATAAAACATCAGATTTCTTTCATGAGCAGAGAAACTTGTTATATTTTATTTTATTTTTAAGGGCTTGGGGCCTATGCAATATCAAAACCTGCAGTCCTCATTCCTTTGGATTAAAATAGGGGAGGTCACCTCCTCAAAGTTTCCATTGAAGATAAAATCTTCACTTTGTTGTAACTAAAATGTAAATGTTTATCAGTTACTTAAAGGAGAATGTAAGGGAGAAAATACACAGCAGTTACTTCAAATACTTAAAACTCAAGGAAAAAATCCTGCTACTTTCACATAATATTTAGATGATTTGTGACCTAAAAGAAACAGAAGCTGGCTGTTGTTTTGATATCTGTATAAACAATGTCTACTGTGTAAACAGATACAAATATTTTTCCTACTGCAGTCAAAACTGAATATTATCTGGTGACAGCTTAACAATTCTGAATTTTTTAAGAGCAAATAGTAACCATACTTATGTTTAGTATGGCAGGGGCTTAAAAAACCTGTTTTATTAAAGACATTGAGATATGCCCTTGAATTAATGTGCCCAATGCATGTGTCATCACTCTCTTCCTAGCATCATGGTATTTGGCTATATTTATATATAAAGAACAAAGCAGTCACTAAGCAAGTGTTCTCAGAAGTTTAAATTTCATATGAGGCATCACTTCACATCACACTGAATCTATAGAATCCATACGAGATCAAACCCAAGACATCCTGAGCAGAAAATGCATGCATCCAGTATTCAAAAGAAGTAATTGTAGAAGATGCATGTGCTGTTCTTCACATTAAGGAACTACTTAAGAATGGAAAACTGGTCCCTAAACAAACAGCTTTTAAATGTCACAGACACATCTAAACACTGCCACTACAAATTTTACTTTTGAACCCCTTCATTTCAGCATTGTAATCCTATTTCACTTGACACTCATAGAACATGCTGTACAGGGTTCTCAAACACCAAAATATTGGTGAATTAAGTCTCAACACTCTGCAACATCCTTAAGATACATTCCTTACTAAGAGGAGATTAGATAATGCTCTAGCATTTAGAACATGTACATGAATATATTAACATGTTTTATTAACTAAACAGAAAGGCCCATGCAGTAACTATAGCAATTGACTATATAAAGTTTTCTCTAGTTTGCTGCAAGGCAATAAAGGCTTAGTAAATATTAATCTGTCATTCAGCTGTTCCAAAAGCTTATGAAGTACCTTTTGTACTAACTTCTGTACTGTCTTTGTTTTACCTAGTTATTGATACAGGTATGATTGGACCTAGAATCATGGGAGAAGAGGCATCATAGAATCATAGAGTGTATTGGGTTGGAAGGGACCTTTAAAGCTCATCCAGTCCAACTCCCTGCAGTGAGCAGGGGCATTATTACCAGATCAAGTTGCTCACAGCCCCATCAAGCCTGAACTTGAATATCTCCAGGGATGGGGCCTCCACTACCTCTCTGGGCAACCTGTGCCAGTGATCTACCACCCTAATATTGAAGAACTTTTTCTTAATATTCAACCTAAATCTACCCTTTTCTAGTTTAAAATCATTACTCCTTATCCTATTGCTAAATGACCTAAACAGCTCTTTCGCAGGTTTCTCATAGGCACCTTTCAGGTATGGGAAGGTCATAGTAAGGTCCTCCGGGGATTTCTCTTCTCCAGGCTGAAGAACCCCAACTCTCTCAGCCTATCTTCATAGGAGAGGTGCTGCAGTTCTTAGATCATCTTTGTGGCCTTCTCTGGACCCACTCCAGCACTTCAATGTCCCTTTTGCACTGGGGACTCCAAAGCTGGACACAGTACTGCAGGTGAGGTCTCACCAGAGCAGAGTAGAGGGGCAGAATCACCTCCCTTGATCTGCTGGCCACACTTTTGATGCAGCCCAGGATGCAGTTGGCCCTCTGGGCTGCATGAATGAATTCTGCTGCTGAATTAAAACTTAGGTGTCCTAAGATCTACATAAAGCCTCTTTCAGCAGCACAAAACCACCCTTTGTGCAGTGCGCAACACCAGAGCCCATGGTGTACCTTAAATGCATGGAGAACACCAAGCAGTGTGACACAACAGGCTGCATCAGTCACCATCTCGAAGTGGATGGTGAATTGTACCTACATCTGTCTCAGTAGTGCCACATTAGATTCTCCATAGAGAATCATACGACATGTCTCAAACTAAATAAACATAGATATTTTCTACAACAACTTTCTGTTTCTTAAATATGCAGCATAACCATTTTCTAGAAAATAAATCTTGCAAACTGGTAAGTGCTATGGTTTGCTAGGGGTTTTGACAGCCATCTGGCTTCAAAACAATTGCATTGGTACAGAGAACTGATTGCCAAACTATTGTCTGTAATCATAATTTAAAGAACATATGCTTATACATTTTCAGCCTTGTTTTCAGTTCATCCAAAACAGCCAGAGGTTACATTCAGCACATACAGAAAAAAAGAGAGGCATAAACTGCAAGAAAAACCCACAAACACCGCATGAATTTGATAGCGCTGTAGCAATGTATTCAAATGAACTACTGCACTGCTATGATCCAAACAGGCTTCACAAAAACACATAGCTGCATTCATACTTGATAAGTTATCTGCAGCATTTCTAAATCAGCATGCTTAGTGTTGTTTATGAGCAAAACCAGGTACAACAACAATAAACTTATATCTGCATACTTTAATAAGGCGATTAATTTATAAAGTAGTTTGTAAAACAAGGGAAGTAAAAATATATTGATGCAAGGGGGAATTTAAATGTTTAGGAATAATTCAAAGTCTGGCTTTCTGTTGTATGCAATAAGGATTTTCAGAGGTGTTGTTCTACAAAGAACATGCAGATTAGATTTCACGTCAATATATAAGCATTTATTTTGTAGTTCAAGAAACGTAAGTTTTCTTACCACAGCAAAACAGCTTTGAGGAAGAGGAGCTGATCCTGCTCTAGTATCAGTCATCAAGGTATCCCCTTGGAGCTCTTTATAGTTCTATGCATAGAGCAACTTGGGGTTCTTTTTTTTGCCTTCTCCCTTTTTATAACCTAAATAATTTTCCCTCTGTTCCTATATGCAAGTATCACTGTAGCTACAGGACAGACCTGCCCCATTTCAGCTCTTTTCGTTTCCAGGCAATGATTCTGGAAACATCTTAAACTGCAAAAGCCAACACTGAAGTTAGAAGCAGATTTCAACTTTGATCACAGCCTTTTTCCAGTTACCCCCTCCTCACACTGTTCAGTCTTGCCTCAGACCCTTGTATCAGAAGATGTTTTTGTGAGACTTGCAAGTTAGATTAGGAAATCAAACTAAATACATCCATTAAAAATATGCATTTAGTCTTAACCTGGCTTCCTCAGTAAATGCTATATGAAAGCACAAAGAACGGAGGAAAATGAGCACAGAAGGAAATAGCAGAAGTGCCACTTTCAGTACCTTACGGTATTAGTAAAACTACAACTTTAGTAATTTCACAGAAACAGTACGTATACATGTTTGTTCAGCTGTGATGGCTGTGTGATGGGATTCAATAGAGCAGAGTACTCATTTTGGACTGCTGCTAAGCATTTAGTTTTTCCTCAGGTATTCAGACTGACATAACAGCAGAGGTGGCATTGGCATAAACAGACAAAATAAGGAAGGCTGAGCAATGTGACCTAAATAAAATATAAGATGCTTAAGACTTGTAAGGAATCCCCAATGATAGAATCTCTTAGATCAACAAATACTGGGAAAATGCAAAAAAAAGTCTATTAAGTTCTAATCTATTATAACCTTCAGAGTGTCATTACATTTCCTTCAGTAATACTAAAGACGCTTCAAGTCCCATTTCAGGGGCATTTTAGTGCTTCTTGGTGCCCTGGTATCAGTGCTGAAATAAACTGAAGTGACAGCATATTTTAAATATTACATTATTCTTCCCTTACTTCTTTCCCTGCTATTGAAAGACCGCTGGCAAACCAGACTGCATCTAGAACATTCTGGGAGAGGGTGGAGGAAGTGTAAGATAAAAATAGGTAAAAAAGAACAGTCAAAAGACTTCTTGGAAAGTGCCAAAGCTTCTGAAGAATTTCCCATTTTGCAAGTTTCTCAACCGTACTGTGCTCAGAAGCCCACTGCATGAAGTACTTGGGTTTGTTACAGTGGGGAACATTCATCTTTTAGATGGGGGGAATGGTGTACAGTTGAATCACAGCAGGGCCATGAGATTTTGTTAAAATCTGTCAGGTCCACTGAGCTTCTCAAATCCAAGACTTCATGGAAGTGCTAAGTCATTTACAGACAGAAAGTCACTTGTTTTTTCTTGACTTTACTACAAGAAGTCATGACCTTTTGTAGCATTTCAAAGCAGTGCCTAAGACAGAGCCGTATCTTTTCCAGCAATAGTTTAGTCCCTGCTGTGCAGTTAAAGGTCTTTCCCTGCAATTACAAATTTCTTTTTGCAATTTAAATAGCTTCATATTTAAGCTTTCTTTCCATTGTTTCATTCACCTGCAGCACACTCCTAGCAACAGAATGACGACCGAAGTATTTGCAGAACATGTTTTGGTTACAGACTAGCAAGCTTACTCTGCCCATTTTAAGGGATATATAGCTATGCATGTAACCAAATGCACAGCTGAAGAACAGAAAGGCATGAGGAGCTGCAGCAGGACAGGTAAAATATTAGAGTTATAAGCACAGAAAACATCTATAACATTATTAGACTCCATTTGCCTTCCTACCCACCACTCATCCACAAGAGCTTCTAAACACCTGAAAGCATGATCTTGTCTAAAATACTAAGTACTGGAACGGCTCTTTCTTCCACTCTGTAGTATTTAAGGACTAGATGAGGATTTTCAGGAAAGTATTGCAGCTTTTCATTTTCTCCATTTTTTTGCTCTGTGGCTTCATTTATTTTATGTAATTATGTTTAACACACACATAATCAGAACTTTTTAAAACTCCCTGCACAGAAGATATATCAGGTATATGTAGTTTGCTATGACCGTGCTTATCACCTCTAGAGCTTATAGAAAAATAAATTAATTTTATCACTTTATTCCCTATCATTTTCTCCCACCCACAACAAGGGCACACACATATATTTTCATGGCAGAGATTCTGTCAGATGCTTCAGCATTATCAGCAGCAGTACTGAGGGTGCCTTCATCCCACAGTACAGAACCAGTAGATAAATTGACATAACTGAAGAGAAACAAGGGTAGAGGAAAGTTAGAGCTGGTAGCTGAAAATGTGTATGCACTCATAAGGAAAATGAGCCCTGTTAGACAGAGAAGAAGTATTGGTGTGGTCACTGGAGACTCTAAATACCCGTCTGGAACCACACCGGCTTATGACTGTACTCATGACCTATGGGAGAGCACAGCACTCCAAGCAAAACTTGAACACAGAGGCTTAGAATTGCCCTAAAAATAATTAACTTGGGGGAAAAAAAAAAAAGGAAAAAAATTAAAAAGGGGGGAAAAAAGATAAAAACAACCTATCTTAAGCTCCCCAAAACACTCAGCTTCATTTCTGCAAGATCACTTCCACAATGTTCCTTGCCCCACAGACGCTTCATCTTTTCAACACAGGCCTCACGTTCACCCTGTCTTACTCGTCCTTATTGCCTCCATCTCTCCCCATGCGCGTATCACCCACTCCTGCCCTTGGATGATCCACAAGGCCGGGTCGTGTCTCCACTTCCTCAGCCTCCTGATGCCCTGTCCTTATTTCGTATCCTTGGCAAATCAGATCCTAGGGCTGTTTCTGGGTGTTGCAGAGTATGCAGACAGCTAACACACTTGCTCACAACCTTCCTGTGCACTGTGCAGATCACCTGAATCAAGGCTTGAAAAATCAGAACTTATCAAGATCATTAGTGCTATGTTTATTACATTAAGGTATTGCAGAAAACAATTTGTTTACAATTTGCTTTCAAATAATCCATATGGTTATTGCTGGTGTTCAAGCATGATTTTATAAGCTTCCTAGTTCTTTTAGATTTTACGTTATATTAGAATCAGATTTAAGCTCCCTGTAAAAGAACCTGTCCTTCACAGGGAATTTAAAAAATCACAGACAAGAATTATAATGCAGAGGATAAAGAAATTACCCTCTTACCATATAAATTGGATTAGATAATCACAAATTTGTCATGCAGTCAGACACGTGTCTTAAAATTTAAAAGACTGAGATTCTTCAAAGTCCACAGAAGAACAAGAGAGAACAGAAAAACACATGATTAGTTGCTTTGTGAAATTCTCACTTGAAATCTCCATGTTGGTTTTCCCTTCTGCACTGGAACGGGTCTTAGTTTACCAATACAGCCTCTAGTTTCAAGTCTGGCCTGATCTAAATCCACCTGTCGTATGTGTTACTTTCGCCTCAATGATGACACACAGTTTGCAATTACATTATAGGTGGCTCCATACTCAATGATAAATCAGTAACGGAGACAATGATCTTTGATAAAATTCCATGTAAATGCAAAAATGTGCTCAATGTACAAAAAACCCTTTGTTTTTTAGATTAGATTTTTCCCTTAGCTACACAAAAGCACTTTTTTTCCCCTCAGAAGATTTTTATTCTCTTCCCTAACTTAAAAAAAAAGAACACCAAAAAAACCAACACGCAAAATCCTCCCCCCACCAAAAAAAACCAACCAACCCAAACTAAAGAAAAAGACACCACCAACCCAAAAAAACCCACAAAGTTGCTTCATGATTAAAATTATCTTGTTGAAGAATTTTGCTAAGTATTATCTTGGGCAAAGCTGCGAGTGAAAGAGCTCAGGTAGACCTCAGGTCCTGCTGTCATTTTATCATCAACACCTTGCAATGCTGTCATGCAACACCCCAACCCCATACACGTTAAAGAATGCTAATAAACACATTTTTCATTCAAGATAGTGGCTTTTTAATTCAGTGGAAGTTAGTTCAGACTATAACTGAAAAGCATGGGAAGCAAAGTTCATGAAACACAGACTGAACTGGCCAACACACAGCCACAAAGTCAACTGCCAGAGAACTCTAACTCTCATAAAATCTTCCTTTGCTGAAGAGATGCTATTATTTATGCATTCAAGTTATCTAGGAGACTAAAGAGCATAAATTATTGCACCACACATTGGCAGTAAACTTACACTTACTCAACTGGCTTCAGAGCCTATTGTTTCAGGTGGCAGAATAGGAAAAACTTTGATGTTTGACTAAATCTCAAAATTTTGCCATCTGTTCACAAGCAATTTGCCAACAGAAAGATGCCAAAATTCATTTAGCAGTTGTCAAGAGTTGCTTGCTCTATCATTTATTGTGCATGACCATAAGACAAAAGCTGCTCATGACCTGTCTGGATTACAACTGACAAATAGCCAGACTCACATGTATAATTTACAGAGGAATTCAAGTGGATAAAATAAATACACAGCTGCAAGAATGCCAGCCCTCCTACATATTCAAATAAATAAGCAAAGGTTTTATTCTTGCAGAGGAATGAGCAGGGAATTTACCTCTTCACAAAATAAGGAAATACACTGGTAATGTTACTGACTTCAGAGAAATTGCTTCTGTGAATAGGAAGCCAGGGCCATGAATAAAGCCTGAGCAATCTGAACCACCGAGCAAAAGCTACTTGCCAAAAGCCTCCACTGAGCTGAATGTGACCACCCAGCTTGGCTTCATTTGTGTGATATAAGATTTCCTTCCATTCACAAATTCAAGTGAGATCCATTCACTCTGCCTCCGCCAGGTCTATCCAAGAGAACAAATCTGAACAGATAACAGCACACCAAACAACTTGGTGTAGTATATGAAAAAGTATCTTCAGGAAAAAAAAAGAATACAAGGGGAATATGCAGCCCACTTGTTGAAACTTTTCCTTATCTCAAATATTTAAAATGTCAACATAGAAAATAAAAACATTTCCCAGTGTAAAAATGTTTCAATTAAAGTGGCTTGTGCACTTCATTGTGAAGGAATTAGAATCCTAAGCAACGACACAAATACAAGAAAGGGCTTTGGCTGTTTCCAAGACCATCACGACAGACACTCCATTTCTAGTTTTTGCCAGCTGGCTTATACACTACATAATCTTCTAAGCTGTTAGAAGATTTCTAATGGTTTAACATTCTTAAAATCAAATTACACTAATTATAATAGGGACTAAAATTATAATTTAGCTGTAGAACAAAGTGTTACCAAAACTTGGGTACAGAAAGACACTGTAGATTTCTAGACTCAGAAATAAAGTCTCACCCATTTTAACTGAAGTTTGGGCCAGCAAGGAACATGAAAAACAGCCACAGAGTTTAAAATATTAACCTCTCTCTATTCATAAGGCTTCCAAAATTCTTATATGTTTAGTCACTGAAGAAACCAGAGGGCAGCTTCCCCCCCTACAAAAAAAACCCAACCAAACAAAAAAAAAACCACCACAAACAACAACAAAATGAACAGATTTAATTACTTCCCCAGAAATTGATAAAGGAAGCTTGAAAAATAATGAGTACTGGTGGTAATTGCCTCCAAAGTTCTAGCCAGACAGCTTAAAGTTGCTTGGAGCATCCTTAATTGCAACTAATACTTTCCAAAAAAAGGAGTGAATTAAAATGGGCATTTGTTCATTCGAGAGATGACTTCTCATCTCTTTAACATTCTAGTCAGTTTTCCAACTGTGAATAAAAATATAGACAGGGCAGAGGACAAGTACTGCGACACCCAGATGAAACCAGGATATCTGACATTTTACTTGCAAGTGATAGCAATACCAGCATTCTTCTGCACTGCTGAAGAGCCAGGAAGAATCTGCTCTAAGCTCCTTACCAAAAAAAGCTTCTTAAGTGTAAATTTTACTCAATGCTGGCAGTCCTCCCAAGAACAGAAGATAAAGACAGCATTGTACACATTTCTGAAAGAAGCACTTTTTAGCAGTACCTCTCAAGCCCTTCTGGCTCTGCCCTGATTAATTGAAAACAGATACAAGTGTAAATTTTTTGTTGAATCACCCTTTGGCTGCTTGCAGGTGCTGCGAATTGTTCTCACTGTGGTCATTCACCCAGACTTCTGCTCAGTCTGTATGCATACACAAACAGATAATTATCTTTACACTTGCTGTACGTACAATATTAATATACAGTACAGGTAGAATTTAAGGTAAAATAGATGGCCAGCCTAATAAAGACTGCATTAACAACATCAACAAAAATCTCTCTCAAAAAGCACATTTTGAATATATTAATTTCAGAAAAAGAAAAATCTTGAAAACAACACAGTACTCCTTTTGCCATTAGTTTACAGCCTTCCTCATAGACTTATCTACACATGGTGACTACTGCATTATTTCAAATGTTTTAGGTACCAAAGGCATTACAAAGTCATTCAAAGTAATCTATTA
>NW_010159620.1:0-10598 GCF_000695765.1 Mesitornis unicolor
TCCAAGCCTGTAGCACTACTCAGAGTAGTATGAGTATTTAAGACAGTCTTAAGGAAGAGTATTTCAGAGTAAGGAGACCCACATGGTTAATCAGGGAACTGCTGGGCAAACTCAAGTGGAAGGAGAGAGTCTGTAGATCATGGAAGGAGGGGGAAAGACTTGGGAGGAATATAAGACTGTTGTCAGAGGATGTAGGGAGGCAACTAGGAAAGCTAAGGCCTCCTTGGAATTGAACCTTGCAAGGGAGGTCAAGGACAACAGAAAAGGCTTCTTCAAATACATTTCAGACAAAACTAATGCTGGACGCAATGCAGGCCCACTGTTGAATGTGGGGGCTAACCGGATGTAGGGAGGCAACTAGGAAAGCTAAGCCCTCCTTGGAATTGAACCTTGCAAAGGAAGTCAAGGACAACAGAAAAGGCTTCTTCAAATACATTTCAGACAAAACTAATGCTGGACGCAATGTAGGCCCACTGTTGAATGTGGTGGGTACTCTGGTGACAGAGGATACTAAGAGGGCAGAGTTACTGAATGCCGCCTTTGCCTCTGTCTGCACTGCTGCAGACTGTCCTCAGGAGCCTCAGACACCTGAATTGTCAGAGAAAGTCAAAATAAAGGAGATTGACTTGGTTGATGAAGACTGGATTACGGGTAAATTAAGGCCACTCTCCATCACCTTTGGTAAGTCGTGGCCAACAGGAGAGGTGCCCAAAAACTGGAGGAAAGCAAATGCCACTCCAGTCTTCAAAAATGGCAAGAAGGAGGACCCAGGTAACTACAGACCAGTCAGCCTCATCTCCATCCCTGGGAAGGTGAGGGAACAACTTATCCTCGGCTCTGTCTCTAGGCATATCAAGAATAAGAGGGTCATTAGGAGCAGTCAGCATGGTTTCACCAAGGGGAAGTCATGTCTGACCAACCTGATAGCCTTTTCTGAGGACATAACTAGGTGAATAGATGATGGTAGGGGTAGTACTGCGTCCGATTTTGGTCCTCGCTATACAAAAAATATGTGGACAGGTTGGAATGGGTCCAGAGAAGGGCATGAGGATGATCAGAGGACTGGAAGACCTGCCGTATGAAGAAAGGCTGAGAAACTGGGCTTGTTCAGAGAGTTGTGGTCAGTGGGACTGAGTCCAGTTGGAGGCCTGTATCTAGTGAGGTCCCCCAGAGGTTGGTACTGGGACCAGTGCAGTGAGACGTGGACAGGATGGAGAGTTGGCCAGGGAGAAATTTAATTAAATAAAACAAAGGGCAAGTGTAGAATCTTGCATCTGGGAGAGAACAACCTCGTGTACCAGTATAGGTTGGGGACTGACCTGTTGGGGAGCAGCAGAGGGGAGAGGGACCTGGGGGTGTTGGTGGACAGCAGGATGACCATGAGCCAGCAATGTGCCCTTGTGGCCAAGAAGGCCAATGGCATCCTGGGGTGTATCAGGAGGGGGGTGGTGAGTAGGTCCAGAGAGGTTCTCCTTCCCCTCTACTCTGCCCTGCTGAGACCACATCTGGAATATTGTGTTCAGTTCTGGGCCCCTCAGTTCAAGAAGGACAGGGAACTGCTGGAGAGAGTCCAGCACAGAGCCACAAGGATGATGGAGGGAGTGGAGCATCTCCCTGATGAGGAGTGGCTGAGGGAGCTGGGTCTCTTGAGCTTGGAGCAGAGGAGACTGAGGGGAGACCTCATTCATGTTTATAAATTTCTAAAGGGCGAGTGTCAGGAGGAAGGAGCCAGGCTCTGCTCTGTGATGTCCAATGACAGGACAAGGGGCACTGGGTGCAAGCTGGAGCATAGGAGGTTCCATGTGAACATGTGGAAAAACTTTTTTACTGTAAGGGTGACAGACCCCTGGCCCAGGCTGCCCAGAGAGGTTGTGAAGTCTCCTTCTCTGCAAACATTCAAAACCCGCCTGGCTGTGTTCCTGTGTGACCTGGTCTGGTGATCCTGCTCTGGCAGGGGTTGGACTGGATGATCTTTCGAGGTCCCTTCCAACTCCTAATATTCTGTGTTTTTGTGAAGCTGGTATTTTTGTCATGCTCTCTTGCAATGTCAGAAATCTCTTTCTAAAAATTGTGTGTAAAATTGATGAATTATATTAGACTATGTACTGTGAAAATACACACATGTATACAGTACAAAATTATGCTTATTTCCATATCCTGATGCATCTCGCTGGACCTAGCCATGACAAATTATCTTCCCAGGACTGTATAAACACTGACTTCTGCAGCGATATCCCCCTTTTACATACTTTGTAAAGGTGAATATAAACAGAGATGGCACAGTGGTGTGCCATATTGATTTATTCCAGCAGCATCAACAATGCTGCCTTACAGGACAGCCGCAAAAGCTTGCTACTCAGGTTTTATCACACAGCTGTAAGCCAGGCAGGTATCTTCATTAGGACCACTCCAGGTGAGCCAAGTGCCAGCCTGTGGCTTGGCTCACAGCCATGTCCCTTTGTTGTTCCCAACCTCTTGCTCATATATCCCAGTGGAAAACTTCAGGAAGAAGCAAGTTAGAGACTTCACAGGGAAGAGAAGCAGCCAGTAAGAGTGAAAGCAACAATAACAGCAGACAGTAATTTCCAAAGAGTGCTGTGGTGCACTTCAGCGCAGTCAGATTTTATTTTCATGAAGACTTGACTGTGAGTATAGAGGAAAAGAAAACATGTCTGGATCTTGGCCCAGTATGGGATGGGGGATACAAATAGAACTTCTCAGAGAATGCTGTTCTTCTGTTCTTTCTACTGGGCTTATGCATTGGCTGGTCGTTACAATCCTTCATTCTGCTCAACATCATTTAACATTTCTCTGTATCTTAATTTCCCTTTCTCACCGTGTCTTCTCTCCCTCATATGACTAATTTAATTTGCTTTCCAGTAGCCTGCTTTCCTCTTAACTCACATGTTCAAATGAATCATGTCATTTGTATTATTCAATATATTCATCAATGACTTGGATGAGGGAATTGAGTGTACTGTCAGCAAGTTTGCTGACGACACCAAGCTGGCTTTCTCTTTAGATTGCACGTATTTTAGGTAAAAATTATCTACATGATCACAGTGGCTACTATGTCAGCACCACTGTAATAAATATGTTGAATAATCATCAAATAAAACAGTTTAATCATACCACACTGTCATGCCAAATATATTTCACTTATATTAGAAAAAAAAAAAAACCAACACACCAAAACCAAAGCAAAAAACCACCAACAACCCAAAATAGAGATAAATGACACTTTTGGTGATTGTGGTCATATATGCATTGACAGTTCTGTGTTAAAATATGTCTCTGTAATGTAGATAAGGCTACTTGTGTGTACAAATTGATACCGGCATTATATTCCCATTATATATGTTCCTGAAACACTACTCTCAAAATACTTTCAGAAAGGACTTATCCTTAGTAGGTTCACAGTTTACAGCTGTGTATTTAAATAGTAAAATAAGAATGCTGAATTTTTGTTTTTCTCTGAAGTGGACTGATTTTCCTTTCTGAAAAGAGGAGAAAAATAACAAGAAGAAATTTATACGTAGTGCATATATATATATGGATATCAGCTTAAAAATAGAGGTTTTTTTAAACCAGATCTGGTAACCCATACTTCTTTTATTCTGGGAATAAAAAAATATATACAAAAAAACCATATAAGACATAAGCTTTACATTCTTGGATATGGCAGAATATAACTCCCCTTCCTCTGCCATTTTTGAAGCTGATAACCCACTGTATCAGACAGCTTTGTGTTTGGTTACTCTTTGTTAAGAATAATGCATTGTAGGTTTACAGCCTGAGACTGGATTTACTAGCGCTGTAACCTCTGCAGGGAGAAAGGTATGCCTTTTACTGTTTGTTGAGAGACACTGACTCCTTTCATGACTTTTAATATTCAGTGTTGTTACTTCGAAATTTCAGTGGTTTACTTAAAATCAAATACAGTTCTTGGGTTGTGGTAAAAGTAAGAAACAATGCAAGCCTTGCTAAAATGCTGTTAATTCCATAATTATTTTTCTATGATTTTTCTATAATGATCTCATGCATTCCTACAAGATACCCAGAGCTCAGAGCACATACACCACTCTACATTTTTCCTACTGTCAAAATGAAATATTGTATTTACTGCGAGAAGTGACTTTTTCTTGCCTTTCGACAAAATCATGGAAATCTCTTTTTAACTTGCAAATATTTGCAAAGCAAGAATTGCTACCTTTGCACAGATCTGCCTCGTGAGGTACTATGACACTTTGAAGTTCTTTGATCATTTTATTTAGTTTGTCACGCTCCAGGCTGTTTAAATGTACTTGGGCGTGTTGATAGACCTATAAAACTGGCTACCAGGGCTGTCTGTGGAGTTGAATTAATTATTCTGGGGTTGGATGTAATGGTAGGAACAAAAGATTGGAAGTTAATAACAGGTATTTGCGAGTTTTACAAAATTTAAAACCAGGTGACACTCCAGTCACACCTGAATGCTCAGCTGTCTTTAATGCCTTTAAACAAATTGCAATGCAAATTAACTATAAACTGGTGTTAGGTGATGTCTCATCCTGTCAGTGCTACACGCTCTTCATTTCATAATGCACATTAAATTCTTCATGCTGATGAAAAGATTTCTGCGGTGATTTCTGTGGAGCTCTCAGAGTAAACCACAAGGTCAGGGCAGGATAAAGCAAGCAGTTGACAGTGAACGTCATCACCAGTTGCTACAGAAAAGTCAGGGTCTTTTTAGAAGATTTCTGTGTGGCAGGTGAGACTTGAAGCAAAAGGGACCCTGCTGGAATCCGCTGTAGGACATGATTAGAACAGCACTGCATTCCTGACAGATGTAACTGTTTTGTGGGCAGACCATAGGAGTAAAACAGTGAGAAATTTGCATTGACCTTCACAAATCCACAATCTTCAGATGTGTGACTGTGTAACTTTTGAATGTTTTCAGATTGTAGGAACTGTATTTTCTCCACAGAGGTGCTATAAGTAATTTAATATGCTGTTCTGTACTAATTGGCAATTTCTGTCAGATTTGGTATACAAATATAGAAAGTATTTGCTTGAAGAGGTGCCAGCACTGCTTTCGTAAACTTCTCTTTATCAGTGTTTAGAAGAGACATCAGTAACCAGACTACTTAGCTGTAGTCACATATTTCACTGAAGAGTTTTGGGTCTTCAGCTCAAAACTGTAAAATTAACTACCAGGCAGTTAAAAACAGGTACCTAAGCACGGTATTTCATATTTAATGGAAATCCATCAGAAATCCATCAGTCAGAACAGACTTGTACAGAAGAAGTATTACCGTGTCACTTGCTAGTTCTTTCTTGGGCACCGCGGTGCCAACTGCGTTGTCTGAAATAGCTGCTATGGCTCTTGTGTTTCATGTCACCAAGCTGTTTTATACCCTCCGAGAATCTGATCCACACTCGTTAGTGGAATTTTGTTTGCTTCATTTTACCTCTGGCTATACTAGGATATACAGACCTTATAACAATTAGGCCAGGAGAAGCATTAGACTATCTGAAATGTCTCTTCATTTGAAGAAAATAGTGTTTTTTGTTGTTGCCACCATAAATTTGACTCACATTTCATTTTCCTTTAGGCATGTTCAAAAGGCACCTTTCTCTTTTCCATAACAGAAATTGCTTTCTGTTGTAGTAAATACCTGACTTTCTGCAAAGCTGAAGGATTCCTACTGCAGGTAAAATGCCTCATCTGAAAGTGATTGCTGAGTCTTATTTATAAAAATGTGCCAACCAGACTAATTGTAAGATGAGTGGTGAAGCTTGTAATGTGCAGCATAGTGCTGAGTATCTTCGCTGAATACCACAACGTATTTCAACTGTGGCAGCAACATCTTAAACCTTCTCTCACGGTGGGTCTGGAAAATAAATGTGATGCTGCTTCAGAATAAATTGCATAAGTGCTTCTAAAATACATGACAACTGGCAATTCGATGTTTAATATGGTTAACAACTGAGTCAAAATTTAAATATGCATTTCTCAGTAGTCATTGTTAGGAATCTTTTGCATTTGCTTGCAATTTTGCTAGCAACTTTATATAATACTTCCTACTTATTTTTCTACTTGTTTTTTCAGCCTCTTTGGAGAGAAGACTACACAATACTTAGGGGAGAACTGAGTTGCAGCTGTTTCTACTGTGCTAGCATTGCAGTTAAACTACTAATGAATACGTATTCTCCAAGAGATGTATTTCCCAGGGAAATTTTCCTAATTCAGCATGAGTTAAAAAGAAGAAAAGGAAAATGATAAAAGAAAGATCCCCTCCCCTCCCAGAAAAGCAGTTTCAGCTTTCTCTTGCTTTAGAAATAAAATTGAACAGAAATAATTACGTCGTGTACCCAGCTATCAGAGAGCTGATAAAACTGACTCCAATCTTGCTCCGCTCTTTGCCTTTAACACCCCCAGTTTTATAAAGTGCCTTGGTAACTTCACCACTCATTGACTTCAGAAGGTTTTGAAGTTTTCACAAAACATGTAAGAATTGCACTGTTGGTTCAGGTTTTGCCTAGATATTGCATAGGTGGTAAGTTAAGAGTCTGATGATAAAAATATGACATGTAATTTTTTTTTCAAATCCTATTTTCTTTCATTTCTAGAATACTTTTTTCTTTTATCGTATCTAAAATATTTTAAATCGAGTTAGCATTCTGATGCTTTTCCTTATGCATGGTTTTTCCTAACCATTCCCTTTTTTATAGCCTTTCAAATGAGATCTGTCACTCATTTCTCCCTTGTTGCGCTATGAACAAGATTGTCTTGCGTGCATAGAGATTGATGCTCTTTGCATAGTAAATTTTATTGCACACTTAGGAGCCTCTAAACCTGTGTGACCTTACCAGTAGCAGTGAGGATAAAAGTGTATTGTGAAATTATGAAGGAAAAAGTCCAAACAACTATTCCTATGGTCTGTACATGCAGGCAGAATCACAGAATCGCTCGGTTGGAAAAGCCCTCTGAGATCATCACGTCCAACCGTTCCTGTCTACCCCCTAAACCATATCCCTAAGTACCTCATCTACCCGCTCTTTAAATCGTGGGTCAGGGAAAGTGGTTGAGCATTGACACATTATTGTCCGTGGAAGTTCAGAGAACGGTTTTTGCAAGAAATTTCCACCATTTTGAACAAATCTTGTTATGGTGGGTCAAGGAAAGTAGTTGAGCATCGACACATTATTGTACGTGGAAGTTCAGTGAAAAGTTTTTGCAACAAATTTCCACCATTTTGAACAAATCTTGTTATCTCTGAAGATGACAGTCTTAAGAATCCAAAATATTTCGCACTAATATCCTCTTTTCAGATCAAAGTGTCCCCAATGTCTTTATTTTCATCATCTAAGACACTCCAGGAGTTTTATCAAGGCTATAGTCTTATAACTTATATTCACTTCTGGAATGGAACGAGCATGATATGTGCACATCAGGACTATTAAAGTATAACTTAGATTAACTCTCTGAGTGGGCCAAAAACAAGTCTCTTTTCTATAGAGTTTTCAAAAGCTGACACCAGAGATACTCTAAAAACATCCAGCTTCTCAAAAAGTTGTTGTATCTTATTTCTCCTAATAAGCTATTTATAAAGAGCAGTGTACAAATTAATTGCCTGCTATAATATTTCATCTGTAGGGGCGGTTGGGGAACATAAAAACGAAGGAATTTCACAGTATTTTGTGGAATTAAGATCTAACACTTTGCTTTGCCACCTGGATGTCTTGATAAAGTCCCAGGTTGCTATTTCTTTGCCTCATCAGCTTTACATCTGCTGCTTTTTCTCATCTGTAAAACATCTCTTCATTCCACACTCATGTTTTCTTATTGTATTAGTGGTCAGGTTCTGTTTTAACCTTTTAAATTCTGTTTTATTCAACAAAGACAACTATCTGGCTGAAAGGACAAAAAAACCCACCTGTTTTTTGACTACAGAGCACTGAATGATTCATTCAGTAGTGGCTCTCTGTAATTCCTTCCAGACAGAATAGTTTATTACAGAATTTATTACAGAATAGAATAATGTATAAAATACAAAACATTTGCTATGGATAAGCTTTCTATACTGGCTGCTTAGCTGAACATAATTAGTTTGAAAATCCATCTGTTAATCTCACAAGAACAGAGTTTCTCCTTAATTCTTCAATATTTATTGGTTGAATTGGAGCCGATGAAGATACCAGAAAACAAAAATACATGTTGGACTCCAGAGGATAAAGGATGAAACTTGACAATGAATCCTGACATACCTTTGTATGAACAGGAAAAAGTTTTGATAGCATCAAGGTAAAGGGCTGCCTGGCTTAATTGCTAAGAATGTCCTTCCCAAGTCAGAAGACACTTTTCTACAGGTTCCACGTGCACAGAATGCAGTCTTCCATTTGATACAGCCTTAGCTCCGGTCTGCATTGCTTGACACATCTCTGCTAGAAGATAGAACTCAAATCTCACTGAAGTGTGTGTTTATAGCATAGGGTCAGTGCTGCACCTAGAAAAGTTTCTGCAAAACCAGCTTTCATCTCTGGGGAAGTAATAACTTGAATGTGGCTTTTTTTTACAGTGATCTCTGAATCTTTAGATAGGAAAATATGATCCAAGTAGAGTTAATGTTATACTTCCTTAAAAGTTGAAATGTAAGGTACAGAACCACTAATCTAGAATCCCGTATGACTTTTTTTTTGTTGTTAAAAAATACCCCGCATAAGGAACACTGCATCTGCATGTTAGCAGTGTATAATTGCATACAAGAAAATATTATTTTATGTCACTTTACAAACAATTATAGATATGTTCATGCTGGATGTCATTTTATGATTATAAAATGACACAGCAAGACTAAAAGATTTAAATTAGTGCTGTCAACCTTGGTCCTTTAGAACCCGAGGACCGTGATGTAATATTAAAGGAAAGATGTTCTTTAGCAATGCATGATTTTCCTTAGTCTGTGGACCATTGACTCTCTCTCCATACGTTCCATTTTTCTTCAGAGATCTCCAAAGTCCCAAGCTCATTAAAGGTCTCAGTAGAGAACACCCCAATGTCTATTAAAATTAACAATAACAAGTCCCCAGATTGCAGCAATTAAGCTGCAAAGATTTGCAGACACTTCATGTGGATACCTTTCCCTTGTTTCAGAGAGAAAGTATTCAGGCAGCAAAGTAAAAGTGAAAGGAAAAGAAAAAGCAGAAGGTTTGATTTAAACATACCACCCCATACAAACCCACTGACTGTGGAACAACTACAGCGGCTACACCCGGCAGAAGCATTAAAAGTCTGCATGGTGCAATCCAGTGCTCTTAACTCTTACCTAACAAAATATCTAAGCTTCTGTAGGCACCGAAGAAATCAAGAAAGCGGAGGTACTGCCAAAAATGTGCTTTCAGTCTGAGAATTAAAAAAAAGAACCTAAATTTCTGAAAGTTTTGGTAACATAACTGGCTCACCGTGCAGTCTGTTTTTATACTTTGGTTCTGCTTGCTTGCTCATGATCGCTTTTAAAAATAAAAAATCCACTTCATGAAAAAATAATTTTCATAATTATTATTTTATATGAGCTAACATAGTTTTATCATTATGCATATGTAATGGAAAGTGGTTATTCTTGACTCTTGTTAGAGAGCTAGAATTAATTTCCCACTCCTACAGTTACTATAGTAACTGCACTGGAAAGTGCCTATTTAGATATTTTTATTCTGAAATAACTAGAATTTTCAGTGTAACTTCAGCTGCTTCCAAAGTGATGCACATTAGAAGAAGGAATGTGCATCAGAGAATAACATCTCACCCGAGTTGTATTTTGAAGTATCAACAGCATTTTACATTCATATCTTGTCTTTGGCAATATTCACTGAGGTAGTCGAAGTTCTGTAGGTACAGCCTACAGTGAAGCTGGAAAGAGGACCTACGAGGCCAAGTCAGTCAGACTTCTTCCTCTACTTCAAAAATAAAAAAGCTCAGATTTGTATTTGAATGAGTCAACTGAATTTAATCAATTTGAGATATCTCTAAGAAAGACAACAGAGAGACAAGAAACCTTACCTTTATCTCATCTTGCTGATTCATACGAAAATGATGCATGATACACAGTATTTAGAATTTTAATTGAAGGTAGACAAAGCTGAGACAAAGACATGTCTCTGACCCACGTCTGGTTTACTCAGAGAAAATAGATTATGTTGATTATTTTGATTTCTTAATATATCACCATACAAACTGGATGGGATTTATCTCACCAGACCTATTTAATAGCCATCTCGTCTTACTTTGTAGAGACAGGAGGAGGAACTTTCACAGCTGTACATTTTATATGAGGTAGATGTTTGAGAGAATATGAAGTCTGAAAACCTTGGAAACCAGCTTAGTTAAAGTTCCTAATTTACAAATGAGATCAGACTGCCCTTAGTATACATAAAAATAATCAGATTTACTTACAAAATTAGTCATAGCTGTTATGAAGAAGATTTAAGGGAACAGTCATCCCTTCCTGCTTCTCAGGCACCATATTTTGCCTGCCTTTCACTTGAGAAGCTGAGAAGTGCCTTTTGCAATGCTTCCTACAATCATTATTAATGCCGGGTCCTGCACTTGGGAAACAACA